>NC_133403.1:1776630-1962813 GCF_047511655.1 Castor canadensis
GTCGAAATTCTAGAACATCTGAACAAGATACAGGAAAACTGTGACTGCACTACACTAGTGATCTTGCAAGCCTGTCAACCCACTGCAGTGCAAGGAAACCCTATTTGCTTCCCATTCTCGGTGTACTCTGTGACTTTTTCTGTTTCATTTTCAAACAAGCTACTTTAAAGAGAACAGCTTGAACACGTGTCTGCAGTGTCCACAGACATGAAACTGAAAAACATAAATTAGCCAGAAAACACATAAATAAATATAACAACAATATGTCATCAACAGAGAAGGTTGGAGGCTTGAATTTTTTAAAAAATCTTATAATAAAAATGAAAAGGACACAGCAAAATAGAGACGTTAGATGTCATCCTAAAAGCCAGCAGCATGTCCAATGAGACAAGCCTAGAAGTATTCCCAGCAAAGTCAGAAGAAAAGCCAAAGACGCCCCCAGCACTGCCTGATCACACTGCAGAAGTGCCCTGCTGCCACTGATAAAATAAAAGAAAAACCAGGATGAAGAAAGCAAGATTAAGATCAGGTCTGCACACAGAAAGATCGAGCTCCCGGGAACATGAAGAACTTCACTTGAAAATAGTTTAGAGCCAATAGAAGATCGTGGGCTTCAAATATATAAAGCACAAGGATTCAGAATAGATAAAGGAGGAGATCCCCAATATTGGAGCGACAAGATAGTGACCTAAGAACAAAAATATATCAAGAATGTAAGGTCTGTATGCTAAAATCTTTTAACACTACTCAGATGAGCTGAACAAACATACTGCTCTATCCTATTTTGGACAGAAAGATTCAATTTTTATCTATGATTTACTCTTTTATAAATCTACAGAAGCCCAACAAAATGACAGTAGAATTTTATATTGAGCAAACTTGATTTTAAACTCAGCAAGAGCAACATCAACGACAAATCGTGAGTAAAACGGGGGACACATCAGAAAAAGAAGTGACGACTGTATTTGTCTGTTGTGACAATATCCTGTACAGTACGTTGTTCAGTTGCTGATTTTTTTGGCCACCTAGGTTTTGAACTCAAGGCTTCATGCTTGCTAGGTAGGCACTGTACCATTTGACCCACACCTGCAGCCGGTTCTGCTCTCGTCATTACTCAGATAAGCTATCACATCTTTGCCTAAGCCACCCTGGACCACAGTCTTCCTATTTAGACATCCCACATAACCACAAATCTGGAATCACAAGAGTGAACCACCACCTCCAGCTATTGGTCAAGATGGGGTTTCACTAACTTTTCTTCCCAGCTGGCCGTGAACCACAATCCTCCTGAGCCCCACAACCCAGGGAGCTGGGATTACATGTGTGGGCTTCCATGACCTGCTATGTTGTTTAATTTATAGTAATTATATTAGAATGATCACATAATAAGTGCAAGCATGGTTATAAGAAGATATACACAATAAAAAAAGAAGATAAAATCCAAAGATAAAAATAACATAAGAGAGTTTGGAATATAAAAAAGAGGAAATTGTGGGGCTGGCAGGGTGGCTCAAGCAGTAGAGCACTTGCCTAGCAAGCACGAGGCTCCATGCTTGCCACACAAAACAAGAAAAAAAACAAAGTCAAAAGACAACAATCTAAGGTAAATATAAAAATTATAAAGAAACATATTCATTGTAGAACAATGTAACAGCAAAAGCTTGAAATAACTGGAGAACTATAAAATTTTGACACCTAAACTGACTTGCTATCAAGCAGCTAAAAGCAGCTTTTATATAAGCAGATATAGACAAAAATTAAGATCTAGAAGGGAAAAAGGCATGGAACAGAACGCACTAAGAGGCTGCTTCAGACACCTGTGCTTGTATGTGGATAGTTGGCCAATCCAATTTTAGTATCTAAACAGACATATCTTTAAGCACACAGACTCTCTGCCCACAGGACTGCCTCTGGACTAAAGAAACTAGGTTGCTGAGGACCAGGGTGAGGCGACAAACTGCATTTCACTTAACTCCCCTTTTCATATTTGGAACCAAGTGCCTGTTTTACAGAATTAAAAAAGGTTAATATTTTAGAGGACAAGGGTGAGGACTTGTGACAGGAATGAAGAATTTAATCTCTGTGTATTCAGTGGTGCTTCTCCCTGCAGGAAGCTACTTCCAAATGACACCAGACGCAAACCCAGAGATCTATCTGCATAAGACTCTGCTAGAATGTGCAATATTCATGAATAGACACGCTTTGCACTACAAAACCCAATGCTTTAATGCTTCCATCCTTGATGTATTATTTAAGATCAAACTAGGAACATACTTTGCCAGAGCCCAGATCCTTCACTGTTAGACAATGCTTAACCAGAACGCTGGCATTCAACCTACAGTAAACTTAGACCACCTAGAACCATGGATTTCCCAACTGCACAAGAGTGCAGATATCAGGTGAGTCCGATATGCTGCCTTCATTCCCCCGGGGCAGAAGTGAGTATCTGCTTAGTGTGAAAGTGTCTGAAGACACAAGTCAGTGGTCAAATGAGATTCCAGATCCAGCCATCACTCTTATGTCACGCTTAATCTTCCCACTTCCGATCCATTACCAGAGAACAAGGGCAAGTAGCAAAAAGGCAACAAGAAAAGACCTGACTATCTTCACACACTCTTGCTCAGAACAAGTGTCTATAAAGATTTATTTGACACACTTCCACATTACTTACCACACCCCCGAAAGCATAAGGAGCTGCATTAACACCAGCAGAGGCTCCACGTTCAGTCACGATGGAGTCAAGACCACACTTACGCTCTGCCGTGACAACCGGATAAGAGAATAAAACATAAAAACAACTGTTTTTGGAAATGGGACAAGAAGTAGCATAAATTGTGATGGCTGAGAGAAGAGATACAAAAGAAGTCAGCCCCTACAATCGCCCTGGTTTTCTGCCCTTTGGCTCTTCTGTCACTAAGGACATCCTACAAAGCAAGGATCCACATCCAAGCACAGGTGTCGCTGCGCCGCTGTCAGCAGCGAGAGGTAGCAGGACAGAGGCCCCAAAAGTGCAGACCCATAAATCTGAAAATAACTGCCTCCCAGAATGCAACCAAACACTTTCTAAAGGAAGACAACAGAGAAAATGCACAACTGAAAAATGTAGCAGTGTCCATAGTTCACCTTAAAGCCAAAACTGTGAAAATAAGAATAACAAGAAACACAATCAGAAAATATTAATAAGATAACCAAAAATGACAGAAATGATGAAATCAGCAGACAAGGCAATTAAGAATTGTAACTTTGTTAGAGTGTTTGAAGAAAAACAAAGGTACACTGAAAACCCGAAATATAAAAGATAGCCAAAAGGAACTCTAGAAATGAAATATCATCTGAAATAAAAAATCCACTGGCAAAACAGACACCATGTTAGTCAGCTTTCCTCAGGAAATGCAACAATACTGCAGATAACAACTATAAATAGAAGAGGGCCGTTTGGGCTCACGGTTTTGGAGGTCTGGACCATGACTGGTTGGTCCCCTTGCTTTGGGCCTGAGGTGAGGCAGCACATCTTGGCAGGAGCACACAGTGGAGCCAGGAGGCAAAGGAGAAAGGAGGACCCGCCCCCAGTGACTCAAGGACCTCCCACTGGGCCCTTCCACCTTAACCACCTCCCAGCAGCACCTGGCCAGGGAGCAAGCCTGTAACTCATGACCTGTGAGAGAGACTGAAGATCTGAACTGCAGTAGTACTGAGAAAGGAAAGGTCACTAAACACAAGGACCCAGCAACAGAATGCATGTGACATAAAAAGTGAATAAAGGAACAGAGCTGAAGTGGCCTATGGGACAATATCAAGTAGTGTATAGGTGGGATTGGGTCTCAGAAGATAAACAGACAGACAGGAAAGAACAGAAAAAACATCTCAACAGGTAATAGCAGAAAATTTCCTCCCCAAAAAGCTCAATGAACCCAAACCAAGATATACACAATAAATTTATAGCAACAAACATAATCAAATTACAGGAATTACCAAATTGACAATCGTGTTAACGGAGAATGGTCTAACTTTCAGTCTAATACAAAGACAGAAACTATCAGACTAGACAAAAACAGGTAGCGACCCAGGTACCAGTGGCTCATGTCTATAATCCTGGTTGCTTATAGGAGGCTGAGCTCGGGAAAATCATAAGTAGAGGCCAGACAGGCAGAAAGTTCATGAGACCCCATCTCAACTAATAGTACTGCACAGTAGCAGGCACCTGTTACCCCAAGCTACATGGAAAACTGAGATCAGGAGGACCACAATTTCAGGCCGCTGTGTGTGTTGGGGTGGGGAGGTTGTGAGACCCCATCCCAATGGAAAAAATCTGAGTACAGTGGTATGTGACTATCATCCCAGCTATGACGAGGAACAGAAAATAGAAGAACCAAAGTCCAGGTTAGCCTAGGCAGAAAGCGAGACCCCCATCTCCAAAATAACCAGAGTAAAATGGACTGGAGGTGTGGCTCAAGTGGTAGAGCACAAAGCCCTGAGTTCAAACAAAGGAAGGAAGGAGGGTAGGGAAAGAGGGAGGGAGGAAGAAGATGAAAAAATAAGCTTCAGATAGGAGTAAATATTTACAATAGATGATAAATAGCAAACAAATAAGATATTGAGAAATATTGAGAATTCTTATAAAGCAATAATAAGAGTATAAATTACCTATTAAAAACACATTTTAAAACAATGCACTTTACAAAAGGAAATACATTGACTAGCAAGTCCGCCCAGCATCATCAGTAATTAAGGAAATGCAAATGAATACACTATGAAACATCACTGTGGGCCCACCGAAAAGGTAAAATTAAAAAGACAGGAGTGGGGGCAGGGGGGAGAAATGATCCAAGCCTTGTATGCACATATGAATAATAAAAATAAATAAATAAATAAAAAGACAAAGCATGCATTGAAGACTGCTGGCAGGTGTGAAATGTTACAGACACTGTCAAACAGTTTCATGGTTTCTTTTTTTTTTCCCAGTACTGGGACTTGAACTCAGAACCTACACCTTGGGCCAATTCACCAACCATTTTTGTGTTAGGTATTTTCAAGATAGGGTTTCGAGCACTATTTGCCCAAGCTGGCTTTGAACCGCAATCCTCCTGATCTCTGCCTCCCAAATAGCTAGGATTATGGGCGTGAGTCACCAGCACCTGGCTATCAGTGGTTTCTTTAAAGCTATGCACACACTCACCTTGTGACCAGTAATTCCACATCTTGCTATTCATTCAAGAGAAATGAAAACTTATAGTTGAATATTCATCAGTGTTGTTCATAATAACTACCCCAAAGGTCTATCAAGATCTATCAACAAGTAAACAGATAAATAAACTGTAGTATAACTAGAATACCTTAGCAGAACACTACACAGCAGTAAAAAAGGAATAAAATATTGACAGAAGAGCAGTATGTATGAATCTCAAAAACCTTATGCTGAACAAAAGAAGCCAAACACACCAAGCCCATTCTGTACGACTCCACACACAGGATACCTGGAAAGGACAAAGCTGTCCCAATAGCAACAGAACACAGAGCATAGGTGGCTGCCTCGGGCCTGGTGGGCACAGAAGTGACAGGAAAAGGGTCTAGGGAGCTATGTGGGATCATGGAAATGCTCTGCATCTTGACTGTTCTATACAGTTAAGACACAAATATATAAATCTGAGTTCACAGATTAACATGTGCTAGATCATTGAATTACACATTTTGAATGGGTACTTTTTTCTGGCAGTACTGGGGTTTGAACTCACCACTTAGTACTGCTAGGCAGGTGTTATACTGCTCAAGCTACTATGCCAGTCCACAAAAGGGCACTTTTTTTTCAGACAGGGTCTCATTATGCAGCCCAGGCTGGCCTCAGAATCCTTCTGCCTCAGCCTCCCAAGTAATTAGGCCCACAGGTAAATGCTACTACACCTGGCTTTTTAAAAAGTAATACATTTTTGGCAGTACTCAGAGTCTTGTGCTTGCCACAGGCACCCTGGCTCTTGAGCCATGCCCCCAGCCCTTTGTGCTTTTGGTATTTTTGGGGAGGGCCTCGCTTTTCTGCTCAGGCCTGGATGGTGACCCTCCTATTTTCTCTTCCTGAGGATGACAGGAGAGTGCCATCACACCAGGTTTTATAGGCTAAGAGGAAGTCTTGCCAACTTTTTGGCTAGGATGGCCTTGAACCATGATCCTCCAGATCTCCACCTCCCAAGTAACTGGGATTACAGGTGCAAGCCACTGTGCCTGGTTCATAAAATCATTTTAAACACATCCTCTTCTCTTTCCTCCTCCTCATCTCCTTCCTTCCTTCCTTCCCCGTTTCTCTCTCCCTGTCCCTCTCTCTCCCTCTCTCTCTCTCTCTCTCTCTCTCTCTCTCTCTCTCTCTCTCTCTCACACACACACACACACACACACACACACACACAGCATGGGCACCATGCTATATATCTTGTCTGGCTGTGCAGTTCAGCTCCTGCACAAGTGTGAAGAAGGACTCATTTAACTACCAGCCGCCTTCCTGTGCTCCGGCTGGATGAATGAAGGTGAACAAACACAGCCTCTGTACTTAACCCTCTGCCACAAAGTATCTCACTACTAATCTATGCACAAGACCTCATCTCTGGGACTGAAGTGCAGGTGACCCCTGGGGCGCCCTCGGAGTCATGGGCAGGCAAAGGTCACAGTGATTTCAGACAAAAAGAAGTCGCTGGAGAGAGCAGAGATCTCCCCTCTAGAGATAGCACCTACTTGGTCTAAAGGGAGAACAGGTTCCCACCTCCTTTTCAAAGCACGCAAACCCTCTGCTCTCACACTGAGTGTCCCGGCTGCTATCTCTTCCTCCAGTCCAGGAGTCCTTGTTCTGAGTCACAGATCTGCGCTGCAACCAAATCCGAGAAGCTGTCATTTTTCACTTAACATCACGGGCTGCATGGCTGTGCACCGGAAGATGGCTGCATTCCTCCCTCAGCCAGAGAACACAGCATTTTAAGGGACGTTTTAATGGAAAGCATCATAATTCTAGAGACAGGTATCACTTAACCTCTTCCAGTCAAAACACGGAACAATGCAAAACCAGAGCCGACAATTAAACACTGATTAAATCATGCTGACGAAGGACATTCTAATCATAGTTCTTAGCACTGTCATCTCTCTATCAAGAGTATTATATGTGAAGGTCATAGGTCTGTAAGCTGACCTGCTCTCTTCTGGAACTCTGTTATGCCAGGCTATTCTAGTTACTCCTTTCGTATTCTCTAAATATCGCAATGGATCGGGGCTCTGCCAGGTGACATTTGACTTTATCTTGCTCTTGCCTCTCATCTACAGAATGAGGACAATATAACTTGTGGTCACTCTGAGGGACACACCCTGTCCCCAGGTCATCTCAGGATGACAAGGTAATCCCCAGAGCAATTGAGGGTTGAACTGTGCTCTGGAGCAGGGCAAAGCTAAGTGCACACAGCACCCTCAGTCACAGTAACCAACCAGAACCTCCTCCAAGGCCTGTGAACGGAAGCAACCGAAGCTGAACTGAGCCCCCCACACCTGCTCTCCCATGAAGCACATTTCTGAGGCTCCACCAAATGAGACAGATGCGCGTTATCTGCTGAAAGGTCTACTCAGTATCAAATTGTCAGTATGTCTCACCACTCCATCATGTACGGTCCAATCCTACGTCTACTGTGTGAACGCAAATTACCAGGGATCTCAAATCAGTCAACAATGCTTGCACCTGGGCAGCTCGTACAGTTAACGACTATGATGCACCCCCAATAAACTTACAATATAAATTCAGTAAGGCTAACAAAGAACTGAGCAACACGGCAGAAAGATGCAGACTTGCAGCTTATAGACGAGGAAGCATACACCCTGTGAATAACTGTTAACTTCCAACTCTTAGAAAAAATAAATACCCATTCAATTCAGTGCTTCTGTCCACACGGCAATTGCCAGGTTTGTTACACACCCATGGCCCTCATCCCCAGCTCTGGTGTTCTGTTGCCACAGACATTCACAAAATACCAGGACTATTAACATAAAACTTGAACATAGAAACTACTGCAAGAAAACAGGGAAGCTCTGGAAGACACAGGCGTAGGTAATTATTTTCTGAATAGGACTCCAGTTGCCCAGGAAATAAGAGCAAGAAGGGACAAATGGAACTGCATCAAATTAAAAACTCTGCACATCAAAGGAAACAGTTACCAGAATCAAGAGACAAGCCAGAGGATGGGAGAAAGTCCTCCCCAGCTGTTCAACAGATAAATATCCAGAATGTACAAAGAGCGCAAAAAATTAAACAGCCAAACACAAAGTAACCCAATTGACAAATGGGAAAAACAAACTGGACAGTTCTCAGAAGAAATACAAATGCTAATAAATACATGAGGCCACGTGCAGCATCCTGCGTCACAGGAGAGTCGTAAATCGTTAAGTACACTGAGATTCCATCTCACCCAGTCTCACTGGCCGCCACCAAGGCAACAACCACCGATACTGGCAAGGATGCAGGAGGGGGAAGGAACCCGCATACACTGTCCATGGATGTAACTGGTGCAACCACTGTGGAAATCAGTATGGAGGTTCCTCAAAAACCTAAAAGCAGACCTACCCATGACCCCATGACACCATTCTGAAGGAGTGTAAATCAGTGCACAGGAGAGACACCTGCACACCGTGTTTACTGCAGCTCTGCCACAACAGCCAAACTGCCATCAGCCACGTGTCCAAATGGATAGAGAAAATATGGGGGGGGGTGTATACATGCACACCATGGAATATTGCTCAGCCATAAAGAAAACTGAGATTCTGTCATTTGCAGGAAAATGGATGGAACTGGAGAGCATCATGGTGAGTGTGAAAAGCCAGGCTCAAAAGGTCAAATGTCGCATGTTCTCGCTCATTTGAGAACCTAGACCTCAGATGATGGTGATGATAGTAATGGTAATAATACTGGGAAAGAATGTATGTGGGGCACTGCTGGGGGACCAACACAGGGGAGGAGGAAAAGCAAAGGATCCTGAGGGTGAAGAGGATGGAGGCACGCTGCGCATAGAACTATGGAGACAGTAATGAAACTCACCAAACGCCGTTGGAAAGAGGGGAGAGGGAGGAGGGAAAGGGATGTAATGGAGGGTGAACTTGTTCAAGGCATGCTTTCTGCGTAAATGGGATCATCGCAATGAAATCACCTCATATTATTAATGGATGATAAACCGAGCATAAAGGAGCAAAGGGAAAATTAAAAGCTTAGAACTAAAAGGAAAGTGACACATTACCTTGCGAGATTCCCTTAGTCTCATTTTTTCACTAAAGCAAAGGAACTGCGTTGTCAAAAACCATACAACAACAAGCGAGAGCAGAGTGAGAGCTCAGTTCTACTCATCCCTAGTCGACAGTGGATGTCCCATGCAGTCAGCAGGTGCACTTCAAGCACACGACAATGTTCAGTGACCCTGCAGTCACCTCCCAGAGCCCGGGTGAGGCTCTGGGCGGCACTGACATAGGTAACGTTTGTCATCGGTTCCTCAAGCTTCTTCTCTGCAGTGCTCCTCGTGCCTGTGGTGCTCCATGCTGCCCCTCCTAGTTCCCCAAGTGCTCTTTTCATCCGGGTCTCTCCTCACCCAGCCTCAGGGCAAGACTGAGACGCGCTCGTGGCAAGCCAAGCACTGACCCTCTCTAGCCATAGCCGTGGTCAAGAAGTAATCAATTGCTTCTGGCACCTTGGGGTGCTGAGGAGTGAGGGAAGCCCACCATCACACCACACTGGCAACCATTTCAAGGTACATCACCACGAAGCCTCAGCTGTAAAGCTGGAAGCCATGCTGATTTGGCAGTTCTCACGAAAGGCAGCTGTCACACTAACAGCACCATCTCTTGCCACCTCTGCACCTGTCAAACCCCCTGAGCAAACCAAGAGGCAGTGAGTCAGGCTGGCTCGGCACACATGTGGCTGGAAGCACCCAGCGGACCAGTTTTGGTGGTGATGGCCAAACTGCCATTTGGGAATGTCAACCCCAACACAGACACTGGCTACCGGCCCAACCTTACCGGGGTCCACTTTGTCTCACTGGTCCACAAACGTGTTCCCACCCCATGTCAGTCGTGCTCCTCCACCGCAAAGCCAAGCCCCATGCTCACCTCAAACCCCACAAGCTCAGGCTGGGTCAAGCCTGCGTCCTGACCTTGCCACCACGGTGTCTAAAAATAATGTTCCAAATATGCAGTGGTCCCTCCATTCCAGCACCTCCAAACGCCATCTGTTTACGACACAACTGCTGACGATTCTTCTGGTTTAACATACCCATCTCATACAGGGCCAAGTCTCCATTCAAACGACGTTCTGTGAACAGGCCCTGTGCACAAATACAGAACTAAAAGCTTTTCAAAGTCCTATTTTCAAAAGACAAAGATTCTACCCTCTGTCTATCTTAATTCTTACCCTTCACAGGGCCGAGCATAATGTTAACACATTACTTTAAAACATCTTTAAATTTAAAACATGTGACAATTGTTTTGTCGGCCAGATCCCTTGTCAGGAGAAGAGCTACGTGGCTCACGGTTATTACAGTGAAGGCATTTAAGGACAAAACACACGTAACTCGCGAATGGCTGCAGAAGTCCTGGTCTTCCACCTCCCTCAATCTGAAGGTAAGAAATCACCGATTTCAACAAAACACGGTTGGAAATGAGTGTGTCAAGCCCCAAATTTCCACACTTCTGTCTGCAGCAAGCCACAGCTCTCAAGTTTCTCTTGCTCACAATCACTTCAATTCTAAAAAAAAAAAAGGGTGCAACCCAGGCTGTGACCAGTACATTTTAAGCTTTTCTGTACTTATTCAGGGAAAAGGTATTTTTCTAGTGATAAGATACAACAGTTTAATAGATAACATTTTTTAATTTCAAAAAATTAATTATCACTACTTTCCCGCAAGAAAGAGGTAAGTGACATTTTGCAGAAGGAGAGAGCAAATTCTTGTGAAGAATTTCTTAGGGGCAGAGGCCATAAGGTCAGAGCTGTGATTACAATTTACACTGAAATTTTAGCCAAAGCAGCTTTGGGTCTCACTTCCTTCCCAAATAAAATGTCAGCAAGGCTCATCTATGTGGCTATGGCTTCATTATTCCTTACCCAAGCTACAACTTGGTGAAGACAAGACTGCTTCACTTCATTTCATTGAGCACAGTTTTACAAACGTCTAACAGTAAGTCAGAGTGCAGGAGTCACCAGTGACTGCGATGCATCTCCCATGAGCCACACTACTAGTGACAACCCAGCTCCTGAGCCCACGCCGCTCTCCCTGCTGTCAGCAGCAAAGCTAACGTTGTTTTGCTCCGTGAACAACTTCTGCTCTGTTTTATGAGCTTATGACGTCAATGCAGAGCATCAGGGGACCTGCACTGCAGCAAAGTACACCCTAAGTCTTCAGCAGAAAACATGCCGTGCTTAACAGTCACACTAAATGTATTAATAAAAGAAGCATTTAGCAAATAAGATGTAAATTTATTTGACATTTCAGTGTTTAATATGTGAATATCTTATAAGCGTATGTTGACAGATATGGCTACAACTAGCATTTTAAATATACTCACATCTATTTTCTTCACGCAGATTCTGGTTTAGAACTATCCCCATAACTGCACCCGATCCTTCATGTCTGTTTATCGTTTTTTGGTCTTGGCGGTATTTTTACTGTGAAACAAATGCAATCTTTTGTACTCATTTCCTTGATTAAGCTCAAATTATTCTGAAAAACAAAGGTTACTGGGTTTTCAGAAGTTCACATCCAGAACTGGCTGCATGGCTGGAGCACCTGCCAGCAAGCACCAGATCCTAGGTTCACAACCCCAATACCACCAAAAAAAGTTAACACCTCTGCACAATTGGGTTTACAACTTAGTCCTGCCCAAACTTTACTTTTAGTGGAGTAAATAAAGGGTCTTGCTTGTTTTCCTGACCCCATACTGCCCTTGTATCTATCCTTTAGCTGTTACCTTTGGAAGATACCCATAACTGAACAGAACTGAACAGAACCTAATGCTAACATCTTCAGCAACAACCCTTCCAAACAGCAGAGGACCTGGAACCCCTTCCCCGATTCACAGCTATGTCACTTAACACCTCAATGTCCAGTCCGTAGAGCAAGGATGCTTGAACACTATAGGGCAGAAAAGGGTTTTTCCTCACTCATCTGCATTCGTGACTGAGGCACCTGTCACAAAAGGCTGGTTAACAGGAGAAAAGCATTTTAAAATGTTCGCGTGTGGAAAACCCAGGGCCTCAGTCATGCCAGGCAAGTGCTCTGCCACTGAGCTACGTCACCTGAGGTACATCACCAGTGCAAAATTTATTTCTAATACTTGACATGACAAGGGAGACTTCGTAAGGAAATGAAGACCTAAAGAAACAGGTGACGTCATGGAGAAAAAGGACAGGATGACCACAGGGTATGAGCTAATGGCAATAAACTTCAGGGAGGCCTGAGAGAACCTACTTGTTCACCTCCTTTCTGGGTCCCTTCGTTCTCAAGGGTAAGGACTGTCCTTTCCTCGGGTTATAGGCAGGGTAGCTCTCAAGTGAGGGTCTCACGACCTGCTTCAGGGAAAGCTTGGAAAATCCTTTCCAGGTTTTCTACGCTACTTCCAGGGCAGAGGATGGGAGGAGGTAAGCGTGACCTTCCATTCCTGCTATTTTCTCAAATGCAGAGATAGTTAAGTAAGTCCTGAGCCCCATCCACACCCAACGCCTGAAGCAAAAGTCTGCAAACTGCAGGCCGTGAGTCAGATCTTGCTCACTGCCTGTTTTTATAAATAAAGCCATTGGGACAGTGCTCATCTGTTTACATGCTGTCTGTAGCTGCTTCGGAGCTACAGGGCTGTGAGCACGGGGCCCGAAACTTTCACTGTGTAAGATAATGCAATATTGCAGTTACGTCTTAATTTTAATTCCACAAATCAGACATTCACACACAGTATAGTCCTCTAGGTTAAAACCTTAGTAGTCCACAGCACCAAAGACCTGGGTGACACACGGCAGTACTCATCCAGGTTAAACTGTACCAAAAAGGGTAGCTACTTTGTGACAGCTGAAGTGAATATTACAGAATTAATGACATCGTGCTTGCAGTGGCCAGTCCTCTAGTGCTAGGACTCTACAAAGGGTTCCCTTAGGGTTTGGTTTTAGCTGTAGGGTGTTTGAACTCAGTGCCTCCCATCTGCTAGCAGCGATCCATGCCCCCAGCCCTTTTGTTGCTTTCACTATTTTTTAGCTAGAGTATCAAGTTTTTGCTGGCCTCAGACCATGGTCCTCCTACCTCTGTGTAGCTGGTACCACAGGAGTGGGCTGACACGCCCAGTTCACTGCTTGAGATGTGGTCTCACTAACTTTTTGCCCAGGCTTGCCTCAAACTACCATTCTCTTGATTCTTCTCCCAAGTAGCTGGGATTACAGGCATGAGTCGCCATGCCTGGCAAAAGGCAATTACTTGAGCACACTTTCAATACACTCTCAGCAGATGTACACTCATATAACTTACCTTTTGGAGAACTGCATCTAACTTAAGAGTCCCCACGTGAAAAGCAGCTGCAATGGAATCTCCACATTCCAGACCACTCTGGAAATGCCATAAGCAAATTAAGTAGCTCTTCAGGACTGGGAGTGTGGCTAATTCATAAGCACCCGGGTTTAATCCCCAGCACTGAAGGAAAAAAAGCTCTTTACTAATGCTTACTCACCTCAAATTCTGTTTTGAGATTACATTTTACAAATCATAACAAACTGTCTGATTCAATTTAGAGACGGAAAATTCAGAAGTGCTAAAGTCATTTTAAAAGATGACAGAACCTCTCCTGCTAGAAAATGAAATGACGAATTAATATAATCATGTTTTGTTAGATTCTCCCTTAATGGCAAATATCTCCCTGTACCGTCTGCCAGGGTGGATCCAGTCGGGAGGGCAAGAAAACGCTACTTGGAAAAGAGAGCAGTGAAGTAAGATTCCGTCCGGTACCAGGAGGACGCAGAGACCCCGCCCCAGCACCCCTAGCAGTGGACAGGAAAGCTAAGAGCGCATCCTAGCATCCGCAGCCCTAAGTGTAGACCACCGCGGGGGAAGGTCCTGGAGGACAGGGCTGGGAGAAGGAGCGAGATCCTGAGCAAAGGAAGAACGGGGAGCAAGTGAGTGAGCGCTTGAGGATACCCACAGAGCCAGGGCCTCCACACAGAGAGGATCCAGAAGTTCCCTAAGCTCTGAAAACATCCTCCTGAAAGAGAGAAAGACCTGTGCCACGTAAGTAGACCAATATAACCCAAGAATAGCGCTGCAGTTTGGATGTGGCCCCCAAAGTTCATGTGTGGGAAACAGCCCCAATGCAGCAGCACAGAGAGGTGGGAACTTCCAGAGTCCTCAAGAATGGGCTGTCATTATCACAGGAACGGAGTCACTGCAGCAAGAATGGGTTTGCCATTAAAAGTGGATTGAGCTGGGTGTAGCAGCATATTCCTATAATCCCACCAACTCGGAAGGTGGACACAGAAGACTCATGAGTCCCAGGCCAACTAAGGATACAAGTGAGAACCTATCTCCAAAAACAACAGCAACAAAGTGAATTCGTCCTTGTCTTGACCTCTAGTTGCCCTTCCATCACGGGATGGTGCAGCAGTGAGGCACTTGCCAGACGCTCACCCCGTAATCTAGAACTTCCCGGTCTCCAGAATTGCAAGAACTTAATCCCTGTTCTTTACAAATTATCTAGCCTCAAATAGTCTGTTATAGACCCAGCAAACGGACAAAGACAAGCAAGGAAGCACCCAGAGCAAATACCTGAGAACAGTCATGAGTGGCACAGGCTTCCGAGCACTGTACAACCCACCAGCCACTCAGGAACCTCTCAGAACACTTCTGGCACCTGGACGCACAGCACAGCAGGGAGGGGGGGAAGGGAACCAGTGAAGACCAAGTGTACACCTGCGAGAGGCTGCACGCCATAAGGAGACCAAAGTTAATGTTTCCTCTCTTTGCCTCTCCGTTCCTACTGATATCCTATTGGGTTATACCTTGTAAGAAAGCTTGGAGCCACTACAAAAAGATAAAGAAGGTCTTTTTTCTTTGAAGTTTGAATGTGGAAGGGAACTTTTTTTTTTTTTTTCAGTACTAGGGATTGAACCAGGGCCTTGTCCATGAGAGGCATACACTCTACCACTTGAGCTATGTCACAGCCCTTTTGTTTTGTGTTTTATTTGGAGATAGGACCTCACTGCTAACTTTTGCCTGGGCTGTCCTGGAACTGATCCTCCTGCCTACACCTCAAAAAGCTGCAATTACAGGTGTCCACCACCACACCCAGCTAGGAAAAACAAAGTTCCGTAAGAAAAGTAATCATGGTACACAACTCATCTGTGAACTGCCTTTTTAGAGTGATGCTGATATAAACATCAGATCTAATCTATACGACATTGTGACACCATCATACTGGGGAAAGTGTCCCTGTGAACTAGAGGGAGGAGAGAGTAAAATCCTCACCAACCTCACCAAATGACAGTTGCACAATGATGGGAAAAGGCTTGGTACCACTGAACACTTAGCAATTGTTAACATGGCAAATTTATGTTGTATACATTTCACCACAATAAAAAGGAAAACAGAGCAAAAACATACAGGAAGTAAATTGCAAAACAAATTTCTGGAAGAGCTGCACTTTGTGACTTTGAAAGATCCGGGAGGGCAAGAGAGCAGGACACGGAGGCTGCCGCAGGGTTCTCTGGGCCTTTAGAAAACCAAGCCTGGAGTGCAGAACCAAGTCAGGAAATTTAAAAGCTGGTTTTGTTTCCCGACTCTCCAGACAAAATGTTATGTCAGTCTGCTTTGCTCTTCCGTTAAAGCATACAGAATGCCAACGTGTGTGAACATCCTGGGGAAGCTTATGTCCTCAACGGGTCTGTGCTCGTGAAAACACACTCAGTTACTCCTCGACACCAACTACGCGAGGCCCTGCAGACTTCTGAGCAGTCGCCAAGTAGAAGCATGCTACGTAAACCTTTGGTGCCACTTTTGCTGACTTGAATTTTACATCACAGCTGGAGCCCAACAATCTGGATGAGAGAATTTGCCACGGAATTGCACAACTTCTCTCCTGAAGCCCCCTCAGCAATTTAGATACGACGACTTCAGAACTTACACTTCAGAAAAGCCATAAATCATTCTCTTTAAGAATATGCTTAAAAAGTAAAGATCATTTCACTTGTTGGGTTAAATAGTTAAAAATACAACTCATCTGGGCTGGCAGAGTGGCTCAAGTGGCAGAGCGCCTGCCTAGCCAGTGCGAGGCCCTGAGTTCAAGGCCCAGTACTGCCCATTAAAAAAAATAAATTATATATATATATATAACTCATCTGATTGGCAAACAATTAAAATTGTAAAAACCTAGTGTTGGCAAGAATGTGGAATATTAAGAGCTCTCAAAGTGGATCCTGCTGGTGGAAGGTAAATTGGAACACAACACTGAACAACGGTGTATACTGTGTCGTAAGGCGAAGGTGTGTGCACTCTGCAAAGAATCACTCGCGGCTCAGTGGTGCAGGACCTGTCCAGCGAGAACCAGGCCATGAGTTCAATCCCCAGTACCACCATCTCCCCAAAAAGGAGGAATTATTTGTAGCAACACTGAGAATGTTTGTGAGTAATAGCAAAACCCTGTGTAATACAAATATTCAAATTACATAGCACACACTTAATTTACAGCAGTGGAAGTCTGTAAGGGAGTTAAAATAACAAACCCAGGGCTACATTACCACAACAGATTATCCAGGACAATGACCCAAAGATGAAAGCCCCAGAAGAAGGGTCGTTCCCTGACCCCTTTTATAGAGTGACAGGGTCATTTCATTTATAAAAATGTTCAAAAATAATCAAAAGAAAGAAAACACTATCGTTTAGGGAATCTACATAGAAATAATGGCAAAACTTTAAAGAGAAGTAAGACACTGCTTTATTCGTGTGTGTCGTACGGGGGGAGCAAGCTTTCTGTATGGTGCAGAGCAGGCCTCTAGGGAGCTCTTTCTGGACGTGTACAGAACGGTCCTCGCATAACTAACCTCTGAGGCTGCACATATACTTCTTGTATAGTTACAGAACACTTTACAAAAAGTAAAGGAAATTAATCTTCCAAAAGAACAGCATTAAAAATAAAAGGGTTGGCAGAGTGGCTCAAGTGGCAGAGCACCTGCCTAGCAAGTGTGAGGCCCTGAGTTCAAGTCCTGATACAGCCAAAAAATGAAACGAAAAGAAAATGGCTTGCAAGTAATGGGCCCCTAAGGTGGATGATGGCTTTCCTCTCCGTTGTGTTTATTCTAACTGTAAAATGGCACGTCTGCTTGTTCTCCCTCCGCTCTGGTAGCCACATTCTATTCTGGGTCCCTGTGACCTCACGCTTTTAGAATCCACGTGTGAGTGAGGACGTGCGGCTTTTGTCTTTCTGAGCCTGGTTTATTTCTTAACCTGATGTACTCCAGGCTCATCTGTGCTGATTTCGTCCTGTTTAAGGACGACTGATTTCCCATGGAGCACATGAGCCACACGTTTCCTTCTCCATCATTTGTTGAGGGACCTGAGGATGGTTCCTTATCTTGGCTATTAACATGACGATGCACTGAATGTGAGGTGTATCTCTTGGACACACCGATTTCAGAACCTATACATACATTCTGGGATATACGTCCAGCAGCTTTCCATCCTGGCTCTGGTAACTCAACATTCTTACCAACAGTGCCCAGTGACTCCTTCCCCCAGGTCCTCACCACACTCACCCTTCATCTTTCTCCATCTAACAGTTCTGGCGGCTCTGAGTGGCACCATCCATCATGCTCTAACTTGCATTCCCTGATGATCCGTGACCTTGATCGTCCTTCATGTATTTCTGGGTCTTCTTTAGAGAGATGTCTATTGAAGGGTTTTGTCTGCTTTTTAACCAGGTCATTTGGTATTTGCCTTTTGCGATCTTTGTGAGTTCCTTTTATCTTCGGGTGTTGTCCCTTATCAGATGTATTCCTTGCAAGTCTTTTCTTCCAGTCTATAGTTGTCACCTAACCCTGTTGCTTATTTTATCCTACAGAAGCCTTTTGGTTTTTCGTAATCTGATTCATCTATTTTGGGATCCAGCTGAATAAATCACTAACATTTAGTCTTTCCTTCTTTTTCTTCTAGAATTTTTATGCCTTCAGACCTTACATTTAAGTCTGTATTATTTTCAGCTGATTTTGTACACAATGTGAAGAAAGGGCTCCAGGTTCCCATACCCTCAACTGATGATCGTGTCCTTTCCCCAGTGTATATTCTTGGAACTTGTGTCAAAAGCCAGTTGACCATAGATGCATGGGCTTCTTTCTGGGTCTCTATTCTATCCCATTGTCACTGTTTCCATGTGTACGCCAGTAGCATGCTGTTTTAATTACTACAGCTTTGTAAGATAGTTTCAAGTCAGGTAGTGTGTGATGCTTTGTTCTTTTTTGCTCAAAATTAATCTGGTATCAACTTCAGGGTTTTTGTAGTACCAAATAAATTTTATTTTAGGATTGCTTTTACTGTTTCCATAAAAACTGAAATTGGAATTTTGATGGGAGTGCACTGGATCTGTAAATGCTTTGGGCGGTCTGGCTATTTTAAACAATATTAATGTGTGTAAGCCATGAACACGGGATAGCTTTCATTTCATACATGTCTTCCTCAACTCTGTTCCTGTGTTTCATAGCTCCCAGTGTACAAATTTTTCTCCTCTTTGATTAAATCTATCCCTAAAAGTATTTTATGTGTTTACTATTACAAATGGGATTGTAGCTTTTTCAGTAGTTTGTTCATTTACTTACTAACACTTATACACACTGTGGTTCGTAATGCGCATTGAGCCTAAAGTAATAAAATTTTATGTTCCTTTACAGTTTGTTTCATTTTAGCTTAATTAAATACTTAATTCATTTCAACAGCTACAAGAATTTACTGCAGGGCAGTTGTGGACTAAGCAATGAGGATGCCATGATGAAAAGCAAGGGCCCATGGCCTGCTCTCAGTTGGCTTCCATGGATCCAACATGCAAACAAAACACTGTCATTAATATATTTTGCTCAATGATAAAAGCAGTGTTTGCTCAATAGGTGGCCCAGGCTGGCCTTGAGCTCATGATCCTCCCGCCTCAGCCTCCAGAGCGCTGGGATTACAGGTGTGCTCCATGACACCCAGATAAGAGAATCACTTCTAACATTGTACACATATTGAGATGGCTTTCACAGTGACTGAACCCTCCTCAGTCATGAACCCATCACCCTGTCAGTGCCTGGGCATAAATCCTAGGATACAGGAAATAGGGAGAAATCAGCAGGAACTTCATGGGAAGGCTTTTATTCTCCTAAACTCCTCTTTTTTCTTGGACATTACTGTGCCTGGAACCACGGTGGCCAATTTGCCACCAGGCTGAGGACCAGGCCAATATAGGATGACCTCTCGTGAGGACGAAACAAGATTACTATCCCACTCTTCTCACAGACAGTCAAAGTTGTTTTCAGGGTCTGTTATTTTTAAATAATGCTATAACAAACATCTTTTTGAAAAATCTTTGGCTGTATTTTCTATTACGTCTTTGAAATACGTATCTAGGTAGAGATCGTTTGATGTCTGGTGTCATAAAATCAGCAATCAGGACACACAGACATCATGTCCAGTGGGAAGTACTCTGGGATTCCTTATTCCCTATCTATCCCGTAAGTCTCACACAGGCTGACTCACGACTGCGCAGTGGCTAGCGCTGTGTCCTGAACTGTCGTTCTCCTCCAGAGCTCACGCAGGTGCCGGTCGTCTCGCTCTCTCTCCTCTCTGCATGGGCTCCCTTTACACTAGCCTCAACTTGTGTGATTGTGAGGAATTTAGCTATCTGCTTAGAACTAATGTCATTCTTACACAAATTTCAAACACAGCTATATTTAAATTAAGCATTTACAAGACAAATTATAAAAATATCAACTATCAGTAACATGTTAAACACTATGTAAAATTGAGAATTAAACACTCTTTCTATTAAATGTAGAATTATAATTATTTCATCTGAATCTATTTGTTCTTCTTTAACAAATTTGGTATTAACGTCTAAAATAATTCATACAATATGACATTTAGGGCAAAACAACTTAATCTTTGGGTTTCCATTACCTATTTCACTCTGAAAGTACTGCAAAGACTTCACTAAGAAGCTAAAACCACCAGGCACCGGCAACTCCCACCTATAATCCTAGCTCTTTGGGAGACAGAGATGGGGGATCAAGGTTTGAGGCCAGCCCAGGCAACAAAAGTGAGATCCTATCTCAAAAAAAAAACAAAAAACAAAAACAAAAAAAAACAACAAAAAAAGAGCTGGTAGAGTGGCTCAAGTGTGATGATGCCTGCCTAGACACTGTGAGGCCCTGAGTTCAAATCCCAGTACCACCAAAACAAGAAGCTAAAATCATAAAAGTTTTAAACTATTTAGTCTGAGACTAAATGACAATTAGCACCTATTTAAATCGAATATTCTCATTCTATCATTGCTTGATTTTTCAATAGTTCCTCAAGGAGTAATTAAGAAAAATATTTTTATATAAAATAATAAGGCATAGTAAGTGTTAACATAATTTTATACATTCTTAATCCACCGTAGAATGTTACAAAATGGAGATTTCCTGGTGAATTAAACAGCATTATGGGACGTAGGAGAAAGTGGGAGCGAACGATCACAAGGAATTACCACCACGTGCTACGAGGAGGGGATGACAGACAACGTGGATGGTTCTATCCACAGCATCACTGCAAGCACATCCTTCCTCTTGTCACATGGTGCCACATGGTGCAGACGCAACGTGTGCTTCACACTGGTGTAAGATGCACTTACGATGCACATGTCTTCTATGTGTGTCAAGTACCTGACACAAGGACTGAACAAACTTTTGAAAGAGTTATTTAGAACACACTGGTGGAATGGTAGAGTGGCTCAAGTGGTAGAGCGCCTGCCTAGCAAGTGTGAAGTCCTGAGTTCAAACCCCAGTGCTGCCAAAACAGAAGAACATGCAGGTAAGCACAAGGTGTCTATTTCAAAGTATTAAATGGTTTCTTTTTTAAAAAGCCACATTGATATAATTTTATGGCTTACATAGCAAAATTTCATACCTATGATTACCACCTATTTTTATCAGGGAGTAATGTGATTACGCTGCAAGTTCTCAGCCGTATCTTCTCTGAGTGTGTTAGGATGACTGACAAAGCCGTGTCCAGCGTTACAAGTCGCAATACCACTAGAAGTGCGGCTTGAGGCAGCCTCAAAAGTGCAAACATTTTGTCTAACAGAGGACAAGGAAAATTAACTAACTGATCCAAGATGCTGAAAAACCTTTCCTTGTGCTTTCAGGGAAGACCTGGTGGACGGCTGCAACCATGTATCGGTAAGCAAGGAAAGTGAGGACCAGGTAAGGAAAGACGCGTCCTAGTTACCTTTTATATAAAGTGTGGGCGCAAGCATGCAGGTGAAAAAAGGGGATTGAAACCTGTGAAACAGTGGGTTGAATTTCACGGCTGCGGACCTCACAATTCCAAAAACATCCATTAAACGGTTCACGTCTGAAAGACTGGAATGCATCTTTTTTGCAAATTAAAGACAGATTGCAGAGCGAGGTTAGGTTTGGAAAGTTCGCTGCCCATCACGTTCGAAACAAGGGCTCTATTCATAAAAAACACTTACATGGTCAAGTCACATTCTTTGTTCTCAAGTTTTTACACGTGACTTGGGGTGAGCATTCTACTTGCAATTCAGAGAGAAACGATCACTGTAACAGGGCTCCTGGAGCACACAAGCAGTCCCCAGGTGATGTGGGAGTCGCCACGTAAGGCACCTCAGGAAGAAGGAAAGGCACCCCGCGTCCCCGAGGGGATGAGCTCACAGGACCCACAGCTGGGCCTGATTAAGGAGACATTCCAGGTCAGGCTCCTGGTGGCTGCTCCGCAGTTGATGATGGCATGGCATGGATGAGAACTGCTGCCCTGCCTGCTCAGCCCTGGCTGGGATCGGATGGCCATGCCTGCCCCTCCTTCCTCCTGCCAAAGCATCTCCTTCCTGCTCAGCTCACCTCACAAAATCATTCTGAAAAGGACCTCAGGGAAACGGAAGCACGTGTGAGTAAAAGGTCAGTTTCTCTCATGAGGTGCCACTCATGTTTACTTTCACAAGCAGGATAAAAGACAAACAAGTTTTCACAATAATAAGGAAGCCAAAGCTATAAATGTGTGCAATGCCACTCTTTAAAAAGACACTAAATTGTGCTGGGACAGTAGAATTCCTGATGTCTGACACCTGGATGCTAAAATGCAAGCTGAGCAGACGCCAAACGTCACCGTCTCTCCTCCTTAAACTCGCCGTGTGACACAGCAGAAGGTTAACAGGGATGCAGTTCTACGGAAACAACACGGTTTTATTGAACTGCGAAGTAAAGAGTTACAGCAGATACCCACAATTCCTTGGAATCCCTTTGTTTTTCTGCTTGTCAATTCTGCATTTTACAGCTGCTTCCTGCACTGTGGACCCGTCTTGTGGAAGTCAAGAACTGAAAACGCTAACATCCAGGAGCTTAATAACTTACACAGATGGGAATAAAACCGCGCATTCTTGACTTTAACTGAACAGAAAATAAATCCAAAGACTGGAATGGCTGTTTACAAAAATATCTGTTTCAACTTGACAAAAACATTTATATCCAAAATCCCTTTAAGCCAAAAAAGCAGATTGGTTACGATGAGGGCTGAGACCTCATCTGCCAAAGGTTAAAATCCCAAGAAACTGGTTCTCGTTTACTTACTCTTTTCTGTTAATAATAAAATTAGGCGTTTTCCTTTTCTCCTTAGCTAAACAGCCTGGTGCAAGAAGCAAAATTTCAGCAGTATTCCACTTATTTCTTTCAATGTGATTTGAGCTCCTTGGCCCCTCCTGACACCACCATCACTGCTGCTGCTCCAGCAAAGGCCTCCTCCTCCCACCCCATCCCCCAGGAGCACCAACTCTGCAGGCTGCTATGCTGGGCCCTATGGCCCCACCACCTCTTCTTCCCCAGCCTGAGCCAGCTAAGTGTGGCGGGACTCCAATCCACATCAATGTGGATGTGATGGTGGAAGAGCGAACACCTGAGCTGACCAACACAGAAGCCATCAGCCACATGCGGCCACTCGTCCTACGTGTGACCTGGAGCTGGGGTGGTGGAGAAGCACACCTGTCTTGTTTCATAGTCATGTGTGTCTGCAGCACTCCATGCTGTAGGGCGGCCTAGTTGGAGGCTTCCGTCTGGATTGAAAGCCACACCAAGGCCACTCGGGCTCTGAGGAGGGGGGGCTGAACTGCTGAGTGTCCAGCCTTACACCACCCTCAGACAAACGCACGGGCCTGTCTCCAGGCGGGACGGGGGCTCTCATGCAGCAGTCACTGAGCGGGAAAAGCGGGTGGCAAGTGCGACATAGCCGTGTCCATCCAGCAAAGACCTGGGGGAAGGAGGTGGAGACACACACCTGCACTGTGGCCCGAGGGCTTCAGGGATGGTGGGAAGGGAGTGACATTCAAGCCTGGTGATGGTCTCTGCCCTGAGAAAGCAGAGGACAGCAACCAGGAAAGCTTGGGGACAGTGGTCCCGTGCTGCAAGGTGCTGTGGGAAGCAGGAGTCCAGCTCTTCATGCGGGGACCGACACATACAAGGCACATCTACAGTGACAGGCCGTCTTCTTTCATGACATCAAAATGTTTCTATTCGTGTAATTTTCAACTACATTTTTCATAATAATACAAAGGCATAAACTATCACCTTTCATTGGATTTATTACAAATCAGAAGAAATTAAATGTGATGAATTAGCTGGGTGTGGTGGTGCACATCTGTAATCCCAGCTACACAGGAGACATAGGTAGGAGAATCACAGTCCAAAGCCAGCCCCAGGTCAAAACACGGAGAACCTATCTGAAAAATAAGGAAAAGCAAAAAGGCTGGAGGTGTGGCTCAAGCGTTAGAGCACTTGTCTAGCAAGCACAAAGTCCTGAGTTCATACCCAACACCACCAAAAAATCAGTGTGATTAATTTTATAGGCTTAAACCATGCCTATCTTTATCTCTTATAAAGACCTTTCAGATCTATTATCCTTAATCATGAACGTTACAAGAATATTTAGACAAATATTCAATCCAAATAGTTTTAAATCTCTACATAGTCAGTGCTTTTTTCCTAAAATGGAAAAGAACATATACGTATAAAAGCCTGTTCTTACAAACAGTAAAACATAATTTAGAATGAATGTACACCTGTAAACTTCAGTGACAAAGCGGTGAATTTCCCATCATTAGTAACTAGAAGTAATTACCTTTAAGTGCCCGTCATTCAAGTGTGGTTATAAAAACAAACTTTAAATTTTAAACTACCAAAAATAATTTCTGACTTCCACTTAAAAGGTAGGAAGGCTGGAAATATGGTCAGTCCCCAACTTGCACCAAGAAAAAGGCAGCTGTCTAAGTAAACCAACTTTTCTGGAAAGCATCAGAGTTGAGGCTATAGAGCACTAACTACCCTGGAACTGCAGGAGACAGGTTTGCTTTCCTGAGCAGACTCCAGGCACCATACACCTGGCAGGAAAAAAAAAAAGGCAGTTCACATTTTAAACAAGTCACTCAACCAAACAGAGCAGCATGAGTCCCCAGGAACACTGGCACAGGCCTCCTGGAGGGGATCCCTGCAGATGTGGGTGATTTTAAGGCAGTGGACATCAAAGAAGGAAAGAACCACAATAGTGTTACAAAGCCAGGGGAAGAACATTTCTAGAAAACTAGAGTAGTTTGATATAAAGGCTAAGCGTCCCTAATCCAAAAATCCCAAATCCAAAATGATCCAAAATCTGAAACTTTTTGAGCACTAACAGAATGCCACAAGTGGAAAATTCCATGTGTCCTCATGTGATAGAATGCAATCAAAACACAGTCACGGCCAAAGTGTTGACACACAGCTATGATCCCAGCAACTTGGGAGGTGGAGATGAGGAGGATCACAGTTCAAGGCCAGTCTGGGGGGAAAAAAATTACCAAGATGCCATCTCAACCAATAAGCTGGGTATAGTGGTTGACACCTGTAATCTCAGCTACACAAGAGGCATAGGTAGAAGGATCACAGAAGGAGGCCAGTCTGGGCAAAAACTCGAGACTCTATGTGTAAAATAATTAAAACAAAGAAGGGCTAGGGTGTGGCTCAAGTGGTGTAGCATGTGCCTACCAAATACAAGGTCCTGAGTTCAAACCCCAGTATTACCAAATGGGAAGAGAAAAAAAAGAAGCTGGGTATGGTGGCACCAACTGTTGTCCCTTGTGCTCAATTACTCAGTTCAGAGACAGAAGTGGGAGATCATTGGTTCAAGGCCAGCCTGGGATACAAAGTAAGACCTTGTCTCAAACAAACAAACCAACAAACAAAATCCCACAGCTGTATTAAAAATATGGTATAAAACTATCCTCAGGCTCCGTGCCTGTGGTGCAGATGAAACACGTTTGGACTGGGTCCCATCCCCAAGATATCTACTTATGTACATGCAAGAATCCCAAAATCCAAAAAATAATGGGGTGCAAAGCACTGTGGTCCCAAGCATTTTGGATAAAGGATACTGAACTCAAGGATAAAATATGGTCACTGGAATTAAAGTTCTCTGAGTGTACCAAAAACTGCACCCAGAGAAAAATACGTATATAAATCTAAAACGCAAACCTTCCCGAGCGAGAGAGCATGGCGGCAGGGTCCACGGCGGCGTGGAGGGAAACCCAGGGCTCAGGGGCCTCGTGCGTGCACCGATGCAGCAGAAGCTGCCTTTGTTCATTGCTATCCCTGACGACTGACCTCGAAGTAGATGGCTTTTTAAGGCATTTCAAAACTAACTGATGGCATCACTTATGCAATGTGTGTCCGTCTGCCTCTCGCTGAGCACACCGTGCCACCTCCAGACGTGCCACGCCTTCTCGGGCCTCACTTCTCTTGCATTGCTTAAGAAAACTAAAACAGCCTGCAAGCTTTCTGAAGTAAGACTTCAGTTCTTCCTGCAAGCATTCTAAGTCCCAAAGACAGAGCTTCCAGTCTCTAGACCATCCAAATCGTTCTTGTGCCTCTCTGTGACCGTCTCCATATTAAAGAAAATTTTTTGGAGGCCGTTAATTTGGGCCAAGGCCTGCACTACCCCAACAGACAAAGCAAGTTGGAGTCCAGGGCTCAAGTCCCATGTCTTCAAACTGAAACAAAGTTATTTCTCTGGCCTCCCCAGGAAGCAGGAGCGGTTGGTCGCAAACCCCGCACAGGTGGGCTTCATGGGCCTTGTCATGGCTTTCCAGAAAAGCGATGTAAAGCAAATCAGCAGCAAGTCCCAACGTTCCCAGCAATGACACAGGATCAGCCGGCTCCATGACCTCCTGCACAGGGACTCCAGGAACTGTGACTTTTGAAATTTCCACTACAGGACATTCACAGAAAGTGATCGGCAGCTTCCACGCTCACCACTGCCTTCAGAAGTGAGTGACAAGCGAGCCTGAGCCCACCAGGATCTTCACGCAGCACTGCTCCAATGACATAACAGCTCCAGGAGGCCACCAAGTCCCACTGCCTCCGCTTGTTGTGTCTCTCCTGACCTCTGAAAGGACAGCACCCCAGATTCAGGCCTCGCCCTCTTCCCTCTTCGGTCTGCATCCTGGTACTAACTCCATCCAGCATCGAGGTTTTAAAACAGATGCAGCTTAGGCCTTTCTCCCCAACTCCGAACTTACACATCACCAACCGCCCACTTGACGCTTCATGTGGGCGTCTTTAGAGAGCTCGAGTTCAACATGTCCAAAGCTGAACTCTGGATTTTCTTCCCAGTGCAACTCCAGCCTCAACCTTCCCTGTCTCAGCTGAGGGCGAGTCTAGGTTAAGTCAGGCAGAAATCACCAGGTAGCATCTGGGACCCCTCCAACTATCCAGAAAACACTGTCACCACTATTTCCAAACATATCTGGAATTTTTTTGTTTTGTTTTCATTTTGTTCTTTGAGACAAGGTCTCACTATGTAACCCAGGCTGGCCTCTAACTCATGATCCTCCTGCCTCAGCTTCCCGAGTGCTGGAGTTACAGGCGTGTGCCATCACAGAGACTGTTACTGTCTCCACACTAACACCATAATCTTTCATGGGGGTTATTCCAATGGCCTCCTTCCTAGCAGCTCTCTCTGCTTTTTACCCCATCCCAACTCAGCCCCAGAGCAATCTTCTCGGAAGGTGAGGGTTCTCATGAGGTCTCTGTCCAGGAAAAGCCAAGCGTTCTTCCAATGGCTTATGGGGTCCCAACTACCCCACTACCTTGCCAACTGCCCTCCCTTCCCAGGGTCCTCCAGCCACAGCAAGCGCCTGCCTGCCCAGCTCTGCTCTGCTGCTCCCTCTGCTGGGCGCTTCCGGTACCTTCCAGGCTGGCTTCTGCACTTCCTCAAGTCTGCTCTAACGTCATAAAGCCTGGTCCCCTTCACTCTCCCCCAGCAATATACACGCTTTTACTTTGAATCTCATGAGGATGATTGTGACTTTCCCTGAGACTCACGGCTGTGCCCCAAGTGTCTACAACAGTACCTAGCATGCAGCTCACGCTCAACTAACACTGCTGAAGAAAGGACCACAGCACTGCCGAGTGTCATGGACACTAATCTAATCTAAACTAACAAATACATTACAAAACCTATTAGCTCTGCAAAGCATAAAAAGCCGTGTAAATAATGGCTTCCCAAAGTTTCAAGTACTTTTAAAAGCATTTCCTTGGATCCCTAATAGTGGAAAACAAAAAAGAACAAAATCTAACTTGTGTAACATACGGCTGTGTGATTTTTAGTACAGACGATAGCAAGGAGACATAACTATCATAGCCGCGCACAGGTCAAAGTGCAGACTCAACCCTGCTCTAGCCAAGGACTAGGTCTAGAACTAAACAACAGAACAGGGTTTTATGGTGTGACAGGGTGGGTGACACTATACGTGTGCAGACTCTGAAGTCAGCACAAGTGTAGGTTTAAAACATAGCAAAGGAGGAAGGTCAAACCTTCATCTCACACAGAAAGAAGATGACTTCTATACAAAAGTGGTTTTTAAAAACAATTAAGACAAGGTAAAACTCATCGCCTATTTTGAAATCATCAAAACACCAGTTCTCGTCTATTCCATGTAATTTCCAAGAGTTAGGAATGAACCAATGTACCAAGCACCATCTAACGCCACCATCTCCACAGCTTCCAGGCTGTTTCAAAGGAGCCAGACTGTAAGGAGAGATTCGTGTCCCCTTCAAGGGGCGAGCGGGTGGTTGAGAATGGCCAGGTGCAATGGATGCTGCCAGGATTTGGGGCGTTATCCAGTGGGGACATCCACGGGGTTCTGATGGTGTGGTGTGGCCGCTGGGCAGAGGCTGCTGTGGCAGGGAAGGCACAGCCTGTGCAGTCCATTTGTCCTGCCCATTTGTCCCATTTGATCCTTTTTTTTTTGCATTCCTGGGGTTTGAACTTGGGGCTTTACACTGGCAAGGCAGGTGCTTTATTGCTGGGTTTAATCTTGACATGGGGAGCCACTGGCCCAGGTTGGGGCCATCTGGGGGATTTAGGATGGAGTTTCATTAAGAATTGGGGGGTACTAGAGTTTGAACTCAGGGCTTTGTGCTTTCTTGCTAGACAAGAGCTCTAACACTTGAGGCACACCCCTAGACCCTAAAATCAGGGCTTAGTATCCACAGTGCTTCAGGAAGCGCCGAAATCAGTCTTCCTATTCAGAATTTCCTACAGTTTCATTGACACAGTGCGTCGTGGAGCAGAACTCCCAAATGCTTCTGTAGCAGGAAACCTGGGCAAACGGTATCTGTTTCTGCTTTAAATATCTTTATTCAAAATGCCTCACATCTGTACAAACCCGGTATTTGTTACAGCATTGGTTGAGCACTCACTGTGTACCCCAACACTGGCCTGGAATACATAGTCCCCGCTCTCAAAAGCCACAGCCTAGGGACATGGACAGACCGACAGCTGATTACAATACAGTGTGATAAGTCAGTACGTAGGGTCCAGATAGGATGGACATGATGGGTGGGCAGAGGGGCCTCAAGACCTCATCTATACACAACTGCTTCACTGCCAACCTTTCAGTTTCCACACTTTAGGAAACACTGCTGCTAATATTAGTATTTGTAGAGCGCTCGAGTGTAAGCGATACAGAGGGATTAAATATTGAAAATCATATTCTTTTGATGACCACCAACCCAACTGCATAAAGATGGTTAAACCTAGCTCTCCGAAGTGGGGCTCTGTACTCAGACAGTGGCACATGAAAGCCTCTGAGATCTCAGGAACCTCCGTGAGGTGACAGTGCTGGAATCAGCAGTCGTTAAGAGTTGAAGTGTCTTATCCCTCAGTGCCTGGGGCAGAAGCGAAGCTTGCAAACCACTGCCCCAGTAAATCTAAAGAAGATTCAACTTATAAAAACTGTAATCCACTCAGAAACTTTTAGGAAACTGTATGGCATAAAAGCACAATGCAGTTTGAAAGGGGAGTGCTTCTGTGTCTACTGCTCCACACTAGAACGGGTAAGCTGCTCCTTGAGGACGGAAAGCTTCCTAAACACAGAAGACAGAACGCTGAGGGGAGCAGAGTTAAAGGATCCTGAAGGCCTCAGTCTGATAAGTCGGGGGCGGTCTCCGTGTTGTGTCCCTCAGTCACTGATCACTAACAAACCGCAGCCGGCCTCGCAGGCCGGACACACCCTTCCTGGGGGACTACTGCCTCCTGGGGGTGACAGGGCGTCATGACTCTTCTGAGAAAATACTATAGTAAACAGAAGACGCATGCATCATTTTCTACTGACAATACAATACAAACGCCCCCGAGAGCCTTTAATGACACGGAGCCCTTTCCTAAGTGGGCCTCGTATTTCCTGCAGATAATCTCTTTTAGGTGCCATTTGTATCTGTATCTGACAAATCTAGAGCTAAGTATTTAGAAAGACAATCACAGAAAGTGGTCGTTAATGTGATTAAGAACATCAGAGCTGGTGCAGCACGCTGCATTTTCAAAACACGTGGCCGGCGTTACGTGACTGATTTTTACGACATTCTTTGGGTCAATACTACCACCATCTTTTTACGGACAAGTAAACAGCAAGGTTAAGTGAAGTAGCAGAGATTCAAGAACTAGTCAGTAACTAATCAGCAAAGTGCCTCTGGAGAATGAGTGAATGTAAAATAGAAAACACTAATACATTCATTCGTCTCGAATAGCCCCTGACCTATCTCCAGGAAAAATTAATTATTCTCTCATCTGTGGCTGCATAGCATTTTATAGGTCCTGTTATAGGACTTAACACTTCCCTATTCCAGTTTTGCACTGACAGTCTCCCTAACTAAACTGTTCCCCCACGGAACTTTGCAGTGTCCAGCACAAAGCAAGACACAAAAGAGAACCATTCGTTCAGAGGACACAGTGGGGGAAAAGGAATCGAGGTCCCTCCTGTCCTGGATCTTCTGTTCTAGGAAGGAAAGACAGATGAGCAAGAAACAAAAACAATCAGGTATCGAGAAAAGTCACAGAGAAAATTCAAATCCAACACTGTGACTAAGGGCGGCTAAGTGGTTACATTAGGCTGGGCAGTGAGATCCTAGCAGATAGCTGTCTGTTAGAACATGGAGGAAAGACCACTCCAGGTAGCAAGTAGGAAGAAAAGAAAATGTACAAGGAACAGGAAGGCAACAAATGAAGACTGTGTATGATGGGCAAAAGGGTGAGGAATAAAACAGAATTGGCAAGGCCAGGTCAGCACTTTCCTGGGCCATGACAGGAATCTTATTCCAAGTGACAAGGGAGGAAAGTAAGTCCCACAATACACACTTGCTGATTTCAATTGCTGAATTTGCCTAGTAGGTGGCACTAAAAGGAAAACGAATCTTTAGAAAGAAAAAATTATGAGGCTATTTGTTGGGGAGTTTTCCATTTTAATGAATTACTTTTTAGTGAGAAGTCATTTTATAATTCAATCTTCAGACTAAAGGATATCCTTCCGCAATGTCCACTCACATTGTAATAAAAGACAGAGTAATGACACTTGGACAGGCATTGCTGAAAGAAACTGAGGAGCTCCTGCACAAGCCACCACACATCACAACAACCGCCCTGCTGATCACTGACTTGTCTTGCAAAGCCTCAGGAATGTCCACAAAGCTCACCATGAGGGCCAGGCAGACATCTGCAGAGGAGGCTCCTGAGTGGAAGCATGGAAGAAGCATGAAACATCACACACCTTGTCCTCTTACCAGGGACACTAGAATGAAAAAGGGACGTGTGAGAACACTTCTCACCCTATTAACTGAACAAACACAGCCTAGAAGGTGCGTCTTTCACCCAAGACATTGTATCTAATGTCAACCCACACCTCTAAGAGCCAGTGACACTCAGCTCACACTCATGGTAGGTGGCAGACCACCGAACATGTTAGATTTCATGTACCTTCTGCCTTTCATGCGTTGACAATTGTCATTAAACACATAAAACTGCCACCTTAGCCACGTTTGCACTGTCGTGCTGCAGAGCTTCTGAGTGGCTCCATCTTGTGATCTGAAACTCCATCCTCTGAGCAACGTCACCCCGCGACCACCACCATTCTGCTGTCACTCCACTTCTTAACCTTTAACACTACACTATAAAAATACCCACGCCCTTACCAAAAACCCATGTGCACCGACATAAGACCTGGTGTTTTAGGTTTACTTTAAACACAAGTTTACCTGTTTTCTAAACCAAAATGCAAATACGAGAGGGCAAAGAAGTATCTTCAATATTTGGGCAAAAGCACAGCAGAAGTGACAGACATTCACTATAGTGCACACGGCACTTCCAGACTGCCCTGAACAGCACCAAAGTCATCACAGAGAGGCAGGTTCCGTGTACGGGAAAGTGATGAAGCTTAGGGAGAAAGTAGACTGGATTGAAAATAAATGACCCAAGTTTGTCAATGGCCTAACAGACAATAATAAAATCTTCAAGTTTAGCCCTTTATATCTTACAAGGAACGAGCATCTTCGTGTGCCAGTTCATTTAGTCAGATCACAATCCCTCTCAGGTCTGTTTTCTTTATCTATAAAACAGGGATAAAAATATCTACCACACTGATCTCACGGGATGAAAGTATGGCAGGGAATGAAGCAGTAAATTGAAACACAACGTCAACACTGGAAACACTAGTGCCTGCACAGATTATCTAAAAACACTCAAAACGCATTGCTTATAGCCAAGGAACAGGTGATAGGCTGCTATGCATGTAATTATTTGCTCAATATTTATGAAATTATTTACAGAGTATCATAGATATGAAGAGGCATATTCCTCTATCCATCTGTGACATAAAAAGCAAACTCTTGCGGGAAGAGTGGCTCAGTGGTAAAGCACCTGCCTAGCAAGCCTAAGGCCCTGAGTTAAAATGCTGGTGCCACAAAAAAAAAAAAAAAAACTCTTAAATCTGCTAATGGTGAAGTCAAAGCTAAAAGCTGGCTATAACATAAATCCATACACTAAACGCAGCCAGAAAGAAAGTGCACTGGAGGGACAGGATTGTAGGTGTGGTTTTTCATAACACATATTAGCGAATCTTTAATGTACTCTAAGTAACTTTTTCCCAAAGTTATTACTTTTTGAGTTAATGATTTGGGAGGCTGAAACACTAACTCAATGAAATACTTACTCAATGAAAATTATAAGACCACAAACACATACAAGATTCTTACAAGACATATTACTACTGCTCTCGGAACAGAACCCTATCTCTTAGACAACACACTGTTACAAACCTGTATTGCAGGAACACCGTGGTGTATTCCTGTAATCCCAACTACCTGGGAGGCTGAGGCGAGAGGATCACAGTCAGACCCTGCCTCAAAAATAAAAGCCTAAAGGCTGGGGGTGTGGCTCAGTCACAGAGCACCTGCATAGAACACCATGGATTAACATGAAAAAATCCCACATCTCACTTCTTTCCCCCAGAGGTACTGGGGTTTGAACTCATGGCCTTGAGCTTGCTAGGCAGGTGCTCTACCTCTTGAGCCATGCCCCACGCACTTTTTTTTCCATAAACTGTTTTTCAGATAAGGTCTTGTGTTTTCACCTGGGGCAGGCTTCAGATCCTTTGATCCTCCAGCCTACACCTCCCACACAGGTGGACCTAAAGGCACTTATCACCCCACCTAACATACTGATTGAGATGGGGTCTTGCTAACTTTCTTTTTGGTGGGGGAGGGCTGGGCTGGCCTCAAACTGAGATCCTCCCAATCTTTCCTTCCCAAATAGCTGTTTACAGGTATGAGCCACCCAGCTTAGTCCCTATCTCACTCTTTAAATGGTGGCTGTACAGAATTTGAGTCATGAAAGTCATATAAAATCCTTCCTGCTAGTGCAGACATTTTTAAAAGAAAAGTAAAAGACAGATCACTTATCTCCATCCTTAAATTGTATGATTTAGTTTGCATTTGGCCCACACCGACTGAATATAAGGGGGCGTTAGATTATAGCAGGAAAGGCATTACCACAAGCTGAACTTTTGGAAATAACTCTTCAGAATCACTTTTTAACTCCTCCCATTTGAAAGGAATGCTTTGCTTCTCACCCCACTTGCTAAGCTTCTAAAGCCAGCTTGGCACATTGGCACACCAAGCTGCAGCGAAGCTGGTATCACTGTGATTAGGTATTGTCTTGGTGGGACACACGACAGAGTGATGCTGTGCGAGGCCTGCAAACAGGAGGTCACAGAGGGAGGTCTCAGCGACTGTAAGTGCCCTGAGATCTGAAGGTTCTACTTTACATAAATACTGACCAGAGCTGCAAGCCAGTTGTCCCCAAAGTCTCTGCAAGCAAAGTCTCCCCAGAACATAACAAGCCGGCCACCGCTCGATGAAGTTCCATTCTTTCAGTCAATTAAACCATGCAGGTTGTCAACTGTAAAAAATACAGGTTGTCAACCATAATTCTTCCACTTTCCCTTGCCCTTCTATTTTTCCTTCAAATATTATCGAGGGGGCTGGGATGTAGCTCGGTGGTACAGCACTTGCCTAGCATGCGTGAGGCCCTGGGTTCAATCCCAGCACCAGAAAAGACAAAAAATATATATATATTATTGAGGGCCTATAGCATGGTAAGTCAACATAGTTTACAACTGTCACAGAACCTTCATAAAAGTAATAGTATAATTAAGCCTTGTTTAGTTTCTCTGAAAAAAAAATACATTCAAAGGCACGTATCACAATAAACACATTAATTAAATACGGCAAATACTGATAGAGTATTCATAACCAGAACAACTTTGCAATGTACAGTTCTACAAACATGCAGGAAACTCTTATAAAGATGACATTGTGTAATACATACTAAACAATTGCAACATACGCTGAACAATTCAAACTTTTAATCACTTCAAAGAATACTCATGAAACAACCCAAAGTGTCCATCCAGATGAAACCAGGACAGGCTGCCTAGCTAGAACAGTCAGCTGCTCACGTTCCAGGTGCGGACGAGCCTGGGAAACTCTTCCTACAGCCAAGAGCAAGCTGCATTTTCCTCAGTACTGCGCAGCTTTCACCAACACACAGCCACATGAACGGAGGGGATTATTCCCGTGTGTACTTGACACTCACTGCTCTAAAAACACGTCTCTTCCTCAATGTACTTCCAGAGAGCAAATCGCACTTCTCCGAAAACCCAAATTGACTTTAAACCTAAATTTAATATTTTATCATTAAGAAAAAAAGGGGCTGGGCACCATGACACACACTTGTAGTACTCTTGCTACTGAGAAGTCTGAGGCAGGAGGATCACTCGAGGTCAGCGGTTCAAGGTTACCTAGGCAACATAGTGAGACCCCATCTCAAGAAAAAAACACTTATGTGGAGAATCACACTTATAATCTCAGTACTTGGAGACTGAGACAGGAGTATCAAAAATTGGAGGCCTTCCTGGGTTGCATAGCAAGTTCAAGGGCAGCCTTAGCTTAAATAGAGAGACCCTGTCTCAAAAAACAAAAGAAAAAGAAAAAAACACACACATGTATATGACTTTATTTTTCTGGGACTATGGGTTGAGCTCAGGGCTTTGTGCTTGCAAAGCAGGCACTCTACCCAAGTTCATTTGCTCTAGTTATTTTGGAGATGGAGGTCTTGAGCGCTATTTGCCCAGGCTGGCCTCCAACTGCAATCCTCCTATCTCAGCCTCCCAAGTAGCTAGGATTACAGGCCTGAGTCACCGACACCCAGCTTGTATAAGTGTGTGCCACCTGTAAGTCTAATTTTCCTTAGGAGACCTCTTTAGAACCTACCTCGTAAAATGGTTTTTTTTATAAATATTCTTAGAGTTTACACATTGAATGATTAGAATCATAATAAGCTTCTTACAGAAAACAGACTGAGACTTTTGGAAATGTATGAAATTGCATACCATACTACTCTCAGCTATTTAATTCTTAATCAGTGAATACCCCATCCATAATGTTCTATTCTGAGAGTTGCCAACTGGTTCCAAAAGGTGGGCCATGGTTTCGTTAGTTTACTCCACTGTGAAGGAACAGGGCCCCACCTAAAGAGACTTGGTACGAAGATTAGAAAGTGTAAAGGCAGACGAATGCGAAGGAATTCAGGAGCGCATTCTACCTAAGCCAAGATTCAGAGCAGAGCATATTCTGCGCACACACACACACACACAGGAGCAAGGGCCAGGCATGTAGCTCTCTTTGGTGCACATTACACAGCTCAAATGCTGACTGGGCCTGTGGAATTACTCTGAATACCACCTCCTATTCCAGAGTACTCTGCCTGACCCCTGCACAGAGGAGCACCCAGCAGGAAGGTTCTAGATACACAGAGGCACTAAAATACTACTTTTCCCTCCGTGTTATCAAGCTGAGGAAAGAGAGAAGGAGTGGCTCCTCAGATGACGAGATTTAGGCAAGTAGTGCAAACCAGCAGCAGTGAACTACGGGTTAGGCAGTACGGATGAAGGCTGACAGTCAAAATCAAAGCTAAGGGAGATATGATCACAGTGAGCAAGGTCAAGGCGCCAGCCAAGGAAACAGCAATCAGCAACCCAGAGTGGCTAAAGCCCAGTAAGTCAAGTAGACTACGTAAAATGTGCCAGGTGGCTCAGACCTGGTGCCAGTCTGCCTACCTAGAGGTTCCTAATATATTTCTTGCCAGGTGATTGATCCCGGACCAGAAAGGAAAGGGTGTCCATAAAGACCACACCAGAGCGATCACTGAACTGTGGATGGGGTCTGCGGCCAGGGTAACAGTACTGCATCAATGTTCAGAGGTGTACATGGGGGTGGGGCAGAGTAACACACTCTGAACGACACAACGTGATCAGACATCACGTCTATAATGAACTCTCAAAGGGCTCCAAAAAATAGCAATAAGAAAATAATAAAATGTTAAAAATTCGGGGAGCAAGATGACAGGTAGTCCAGAATGTATATACTTGATTTCTCTGTATTTTCAAAATTTAAAAATAAAAACATAGAAATAAAAACTTCAATGCTTTGACAATGAAGAACAGTTTATTTAAAAAGAACGGTCTAAATTAATAAAATCACTTCAAAATAATTTTTAAAAAATGGAATGTTTTCTCAATTCAGTATAATGCATCTGAAAATTCATGTAAACTTATAAAAACATGAAGCTGTTAAACTTCACAGGACTTCCATTAGCCAGATATAGTAATTGTCTTTAAATTAAATTAGAAGGTACTCTTTCCACAGGATTCAAATGAAGACAGTAACATAAATACCAGGCAAATTCATCTGCAGGTAATTTTTAAAATATGATAATATAAAAACAATGCTTTCTAACAGCCCTCTTCAAAACACAAACCACGTACTACTTCTGAAATCTGAGTCAATCCCTGTAAAAAAAAGATCACAAATTTACAATGACTTCCAGTGTTGTTGTCATAACAAAATAAAAGAAGAATGTTTCAGTCTGGGTATTAGTGATTCTAAAAGAAATTAATTGTTTCAGTTTCCAAAAGAAATTAATTTTATTTAAGTATGCTGACAGTCTACCAATGTTATCACTTTAAAGTAGTTTTGGGAAAAACTATTTCTTTGCCAGCATTCCTGGAACTGCTTTTGTAACTTCTAATCTGAAATGTTTTTATGAAATCACTGGAAAAGCCTAGGATACTTTTGTACATTTATTAAGATAAAAGGTGCTAACACTTTCCTTACAGGAGAAAAGACCAAAAGAAACCTTTCAAAGTTGTGTGTTCTAATGAATTTTAAACGTCAGCACAAAGCGCATATCTGCATAGCAATTAGTATCACTGTTGAGCAAGAAACTTTCTCTTCATTCAAAACAATGCATGCAAACTGTGGATTGATAAACGAACACTGGCAGTCAGACTGGTTTCTTATCACCTTTATAGTTGGTCTTTAGAAAGGACAGGCCATTCTTAAAGGAATTACAGAAAGGAACCAGAGAATTAAATAAGCGAGCTCCCATTTCCTGAGTCTCAGTTGTGGCAAGGCCTCCTCCCCGCCTGACTCCCTGGATCGTTTCCTAAGGACCCAGCATCCATAGTAAAGTAGTTGTTTCTAGCCAACAAAAGCCCGGTTTCCAAGGAGATCCTCTGGACTCTCTCATTGCTGTTGGCTGATATTTATGAGACAATCTCCTCTTGGTAAAACCTGACTCTCAGATAAGCAATAATACACTAAAATTCAAATGTACACATTTGCAACTAGACAGTGACGACCAGGGGTGGGACTGACAGCAACGACAAACAGAAAGCTACCAGCCGAAGGTGGTAACTAGAAAACATACTTCTGTTTGTGGCCTTATCTTACAGCACCCTGCTGCCCCTGTCTCCTAGGCAAAAGGTGCTAACACCTCTCACAACAGTGGGGCTTTCCACGTTCCAGCAGAGGGCGCTCTTCTGCAGTCAGGGACCATGAGCAGCTTACTCACCAGACTTTCCTCTACAAATAAAAACTCCAAAGATACTCAAGTATTACGTTTATAATGTGAAACAGTATGTACCTGTTAAAAATAACTGTAGACTGATAGAGAAACACATTGCAAAGGTAACATTTAAAACCTTTCAGTTTGGGGACAGTGTGGTGGGACACACTTGTGCTCCCACTTCACAGGACAGCAAGAAAGGAGTTTGCAATCCAGCACCCACCCAACACCAGCTAAGGGAGTAGCACAAGTGGCAGAGCACCTGCCTAGCAAGCATGAGACTCTGAGTCCAAACCCCAGTACCACCAAAACATTTTGTCTGTAATCAAAAAAAAAAAAAAAAACTTTACGTTTTCTTTTTAAAAGTATAGAGGTGTATGTATGTGAGTGCACATGTATGTGTGTAGATGAACTGCAAAAGGTCTTGAAAATACAAAAACTGGATAAAATAGCTCTACAGAATAGAATGGGAGTGAGCAACAAAAGCAGGAAAATATGCAGCGGGAGAGATGGATGGATGGATGGATGGGTGGCTGGATGGATGGGTGGATGGATGGGTGGATGGATGGGTGGATGGATGGGTGGGTGGATGGATGGGTGGGTGGATGGATGGGTGGGTGGGTGGCTGGATGGATGGGTGGATGGATGGGTGGGTGGATGGATGGGTGGGTGGGTGGGTGGGTGGATGGGTGGGTGGGTGGGTGGGTGGGTGGGTGGGTGGATGGGTGGATGGGTGGATGGATGGGTGGGTGGGTGGGTGGGTGGGTGGGTGGATGGGTGGATGGATGGATGGGCAGGCGGGCGGGTGGACAGGCAGGTGGATGGGTGGACAGATGGGCAGGTGGATGGGTGGACAGATGGGCAGGTGGATGGATGGATGGAGGATGAGTGGATGGGTGGGTAGATGGGTGGGTGGGTGAGATGGTGAGTGGGTGGATGGGTGGATGGATGGATGGGCAGATGATTTTGGTTGTTGGTTTGGCAGTAGTGAGGGTACTCGGAGCCTTGCTCTTGCTAGGAACACGCTCTACAGCTTCGCACACTCTGAAAGCCCTTTTAGTGTTGGTTTTTGTTTTTTGTTTTTGTTTTTGTATTTGTTGGCAGCACTGGGATTTGAACTCGGGGCCTACACCTTGAGCCACTCCGCCAGTCCTTTTTTGTGATGGGTTTTTTCAAGAGAGGGTCTCGAAAACTATTTGCAGGCTGACTTTGAACCACGATCCCTCCTGATCTCTGCCTCCTGAGTAGCTAGGATTACAGGGGTGAGCCACTGGCACCAGCAAGTGTTGATTATTTTTGAGATAGGGTCTCACTTTATGCCCAGGACATCCTCAACCATGACCCTCCCATTTGTGCTTCCCCATATAGGTGGGATGACAGATGCACAATACCACACCCAGCCAATGGTTGAGATAAGGTCTCAGAAACCTCTTGCTAAGGCTGGTCTTGAACCATGATCCTTCTTATCTCTGCCTCCTAAGTAGCTAGGATTACAGGCTTGACTCATCCCGCCCAGCTTATATAATTTTTTAAATTTGAAAACTTTTGTTTGTAGATTGGTCCAAAGGACCTGAACATGGCTTCAAATGCATACAAAGTGTAAGTCGGTCACAAATTCTATGACTAGGCGTATGAGACAATGATCTACATTAATAAAAATAAGCCGTTCGTGCTCAAGGATAAACGAGCAAAAACAACTGTCTTGGTAAAGACGTCTGAAACATTAACAAAGTGACAGGCGGTTATGATGAATTTAGCTTATGACAGTGACAGGGTTCAGGACATGATACCCCAAAATATGCAACATTGGCAAATTGCTCTAAAACAAAGGAATCTGAGGAACAGCACATGTAGACAAACCTCCCAAAAACATCCCAAAGCAAGTCCTAAGCCCCTTTCTGAGAAGGGCCTATCCTATGCAGTGAGAAGAGGAAGAAGAGGAGTGATCTTAACTCCAAGGACGGAGAGACACAGGAAAATCGAAATGATGGCCTCATGGAGTGCCACCCAGTTCACACCTTCAGCATGTGCCCCCGTCCTGTCACATTTCCCATGACTTCCCGCTCATTATCAAGCCTAGCATAAAAACTAAATTTTCAGCTCCTTAAAGATGAAAATTACAAAGCCAACCACTGAAGACAGTGAAATTTACTACAAACACTCACTGTAAATTTAGTATTTGATTTATAACTTTTAATGTCATGAAGCCGCACACAGATGTTAAGAAACGTGATCAGGTAAAAAGAAGTTCTAATCCTGGTTTTGGGGGGCTTTTCCTCTGTAGCTCTAGGCAACCTGCATAAATCTCCCCGAACCTTGCCTTTCCTATAAAGAGGAGCCAGCACACCTGTACCGATGACTGTGCCGAGGACCAGTCTGTCACTGGTGACAGGCAGTGGCCCAGGTCCCTTGACATCTCTGTTTCCACCATGGGGAGCTCCAGCCTGGCTGGGTGTCATCATCCACCCCGCCGGCCCTACTCTCTTGACATCCTCTACTTCCCATTTAGTGCTTGTGTCAGAGAATAAAGATTTCCAAAAATCTACTCTTCCATAAAAGCAATGCACAAGCAAAACTGGTCAGAATCAACATTTTCAAAACTCTGGAAGTTAACCAACAACTTGTAACAATTCCAGAAGTGTTTCTTCAGAGAAGCAGCTGGATGTCAAGTCAAAACAGGGAGCTATGGACAAACTTGCACTGTTTCTGTCCCATTTCCCCAGTCCTGTGACCGATCTGAAAACCAGCAGCCTTTCACCCAAAATTGGTAAGAAACAGGTTAAGATCCAATGAAGGGGTCAGAATGGTATGGAGCTTCCAAAAACACCCACCCCCAGAAAATAACCAATAAGTCACCTATCTAGAAACTCCTGGGAAGTTCCAGTCACAAGACTTTAAGCCAGCACGGCAGCTCAACCCTGTAATCCTAACTACTTGGAAAGCAGAGATTGGGAGGATCACAGTTCAAAGCCAGTCCAGGCAAAAAGATTTCGAGGCCCCCATCTTAACCAACAGCTGGGCACAGTGATGCACACCTGTCATCCCAGTTACACATGGAAGCACAAATAGGAAGACAGTGATCCAGGTCTACCCACGCATAAAGCAAGACTCTATCTTAAAAACAACCAATGCAAAAAGGATGGGGAGTGGCTCAAGTGGTGGAGCATCTGCCTAGCAACTAAGAGGCCTTGAGCTCGAACCCCAGTACTGCCAAAAAAAAAAAAAAGACTTTATCTGACCTGACTCGGAGAGTTCTTCCTAAAGTATGCATCAAACCCAATCAGTGGCAATTGGTAAAGATCTGAGAAGACCCTCATCTCTCACTCTGGCTGCCTGGGACTCCGCACAGACAGGTTGTGAAAGCTAAGACAGAGTGGTGTGTTGCTAAAGTGCTGACACTGTGCCCAACACGTGGGGACTCCTTGGCAATGGCTCGGAAATTTACTGGCTCGAGGCACCTGAGGAGTAGCCAAACAAAGAATACAGACTGTACAGAATTAAGCTGGGAAATGCACTGACACAATGGGCAACAGCGACAGAAGACGACGGGCTCTAGTTCCAAAGCTGCCATGTTCTCTCATCTTAAATGTCTGCTTCTTAGGGAAAAAGTGACAGCACAGATAGAAACAAGTAAGTACCACACGTACTGGGAAGAAAAGCATCCATAGGAACTGGAGGACTGCAGATGATGGACTTTCTACACACAGAGGTCTGGGGCGTAGCTCAAGGGTAGAGCACTCAGCCTAGCATGCACAAAACTAGAGGTTCAATCCCCAGAACAAAAAAAAAGTGAGCATGAGGTCTCACTACGTAGATATGTCAATAGGAGATGGAAATTGTATATATTCTTATAGAAGGTACAGGAACTGTGGCATTAAAAATTACAGTGATCAAAAAGAGAGAGTCACTACAAGGGCTCAGACAGAACACTGGGCAACCTGAGGAAGAGAACCTTCTGAGAACAGAACCAAAAGAGTCAAAATAAACAGAAAGTGGAAGAACAGCCAGGCAGTGTCGAGCTCACCAACCTACGCAGGATAGGGCTCAGGAGGAGGGCAGAAGAAAGGCAGGGGAATATTTTAAGAAAACAGTGGCTGTAAATTTCCCAAATGCTGTTTTTTTAAAATACATTAAAATAGCAAGGTATGTGAGTAATGTACACACTCATCCACACACGAATGGACTGTCACACCCACACACCCACGCACACCGAGGAATACTATTTGGCCTTAAAAACAAAAGAGACATGAAAGTAGAGGGGGACTATTAGGAGAAAGAAAAGGAACAGCAAGAGGGTGACAGGAAAGGGAGCAAGAGAAGGGAACAGGGATGAGCATGACAAAGTACTTTATGTATACATATGTATGAATACATAACGAAACCCATTATTTTGCACTAATAAAAAGTCTAACCATTACACATTCAACAAGCTCAATGAACTCTAGTAGGATTACTCAAACTCACATCTAAACACATAGTACTCAAATGTGCAAAAGCCGAAACAGAATTTTGAAGGCAGCAAGAGAGAAATAACTAATCACATGCCAAAAAAAAAACCCTTTTAAATCCTTTATAAGATTGTAAGATTCACCATGGGGTCCAAGAAGCAGTAGAATGACCTATTCGAAATCCTGAAAAACAATGTCAACCAAGATTTCTGAAACCAGCAAAACTGTCCTTCAAAAATGAAGACACAATTGAGATATTCCTAGAAAACAAAAACTGAAAGCATTTGTCACTAGCAGACACACTCTACAAAGCATGAAGAAAGTCTTCCAGGCTCAAATGAAAGGCCACTAGACAGTGACTGGGGTCCACATTAAGAAATGAAGAGGAGGGCTGGCGCAGGGGCTCCCGTGGTAGAGTTGCCTGCCCAGCAAGCACAAGGCATTCCTCTGTGTTCTTTCCCTAGGGCACCTTTAATGGACACGACTACTCATGTGACTCCTAACTCACACTAAAGTGACAGTGACTCCTTGTCTCTCTTGTCGTAAAGATGCGACTCAAAAAGATTCCAGATCAGAAAGACAAAGGATAAGAAGCATGATTAAAACAGGCACAACTAAAGAGAGACGCACCCTAGGACTGAAGGTACATGAACACATGCCATACCACGTATGATGTGACGAAGAGTAAGACAGAAATTATAAGAAGGGCCACAGACTCCTCCCCTCTGTACAAATGCTCTTTAGGAAATCCCCTCCCATACTGGCTCAGCGCACGGCCATACGGATTATTTGAGCCCATGGGACAACAGCAAACATGGAACACACAGTTTAAAAAGTACTGTGCTAACCGGGCAACACTGGCTCGAGTCTATAATCCTAGCTACTTGGGAGAATGAGATCCAGAAGATCAAGGCCAGCCTGGGAGAATAACTCATAAGTCCCCACCTCCAAAATAACCACAGCAAAATGGACTGGAGGTGTGGCTAAAGTGGAAGAGTGCTTTGCAAGCACAAAGTCCTGAGTTCAAACCCCAGTCCCACCCAAAAAAAAAAAAAGTGCTGTGCCTCTGTGTCTGCACTCTCTTGCAGTGTCCTGGAATCCTGCACTGCTATGCTAGGAAACCTCTTGTAATTGGTTTAAGTAGGGCGGGGAAGAAGATGGGGGTGGGAGATGAGGGAATCCAACCAATGTACGATATAAGGCTATTCGGAATTGGCACAATGAATCCCCCCATACAATGAATAATAAAAGTGAGAAAAATAAACAAATAAATAATTTAAAATTTTTTAAAGCAACAGGCTAAGTTATTCAAAAGAGTATAGATAGTGAAAAATAAGTCTTTCCTCTGCAATAAATTATCTTAATAAAATGTTTTAGCTTTTTTGGCATCATCATTCTTTCTAAAAAACTAACTGGCAGGAAAAGAAAGGATTCGTAACATTACTGAGATCATTATAAGGGAAAAATGCTCAAAAAAGAACTGAGAGGCCAGGTGTGATGGCACACACCTGTAATCCCACCTACTCAGAAGGTGGAGAAAGTACATTCTCATTTCAAGGGCAACCCAGGCAAAAGTTGGCAAGACCCTCACTGAAAATAAGCCAGGTGTGGCAGCAATGACAGAAGGTAAGAACGGCAGTAGCAAGCACCCTGACTGAACTGATACCCAGGGGACCCGCCTCTCAGCTGCAGAGAACACCATGGAGACTCACCAGGACAAAACTTATGCTGGCGATAAAACAAACGTCGGCAAGTGAGAAAGCACTGCTGTGAGAAAAATATGTTCTTTGAACACAGCATCATGAAATTGAGAAGTCAACAAAAAGATAAGCAAGCTAACACCAATATTTGAAAAGTAAACAACACACTTCTACGAAATCCATGAAACAAAGATATTCTCACAGTGAAAATTAGAAAGTATTCTGAACTGAATGACAGCAAAAACATATGACAAAATTTATGGGATAAAGCAGCCCGGGGATGGTGGTGCACATCTATAATACCAGCACTTGGTGGCTGAGGCAGAAGAATTCCTGAATTTGGAGTCATGTTGGGCTACATAGTGGGTTCCAGGCCAGACCCTATCTCAAAAGAACAACAAAAAAAAATAGGCTGGAGTTGTGGCTCAAGCAGTAGTGTGCCTGCTAGCAAGCATAAGGCCCTGCGTTCAAACCCCAGTACAGAAAAAAAGAAAAGCTTTCCTCCAAGAAAAGGACAGGAGCACTGTGGGGGTGAGTTCAAGTGCAATATACTTGATACATTGTGACAACCTCTGCAAATGCCACAGTGTACCCCCACCCAGCACAACAATAAAAAAAGAGAAAGAAAAGCACAGGCACAGATGGCTTCATTGAAGCAGTCTCTCTCGTAAAGGAGAAATAATGCATTCGGACGAAATCGCTCAACACCAGAAGCACGCAGAGCCACGGGGCGGAGAGCAGGCTGCAGGCCGCCCCGTCGCAAGCGCGGGGCTCTGTCTGTGACTGCGGCAGAACCAGCACGAGGAGGGCACGTGACGACCCCGCACATGCGCACTGCGCACAAGCGCGCGCCTCGCTCACGTTCCCGGATGTCGGACTTTTTAACGAATTTACACTCTGCATCCAACAACACGTGAAGACTAACCCCGTGAACCCGCTCCTGATTCGACGTGAGATAAATTCATTAAATCTACTAGATTAACGGACTAAGGAGAAAATGTCAACGGCGCCCCACAACCGTTCATCCCAGGACTGACAAGTATCGCCCCTCGGTGAACAGCTCCATGCTCCCCACAAGGAGGGGGGAGGGCGGAGGAGGGGCGGGGGGGAGGGGGGAGGAAGGGGGAGAAGGGGAGGGGGGATGAGGGGCGGGGGGGAGGGGGGAGGAGGGGCGGGGGGGAGGGGGGAGGAGGGGGTAAGGGGGAGGAGGGGCGGGGGGGAGGAAGGGGGAGGGGGGAGGAGGAGGGGAGGGCGGGGGGGGGGGGAGGAGGGGAGGGGAGGGGGGAGGAGGGGAGGGGAGAGGGGGGAGGAAGGGGGAAGGGGGAGGAGGGGCGGGGGGGAGGAGAGGCGGGGGGAGGAGGGGCGGGGGGAAGGGGGGAGGAGGGGGGAGGAGGGGAGGGGGGAGGAGGGGAGGGGGAGGAGGGGAGGGGGAGGAGGGGAGGGGGGGGAGGAGGGGAGGGCGGGGGGGAGAGGAGGGGAGGGGAGGGGGAGGGGGGAGGAGGGGAGGGGAGGGGAGAGGGGGGAGGAAGGGGGAAGGGGGAGGAGGGGCGGGGGGGGGAAGGGGGAGGAGGGGCGGGGGGAGAGGAGGGGAGGGGGAGGAGGGGCGGGGGGGAAGGGGGGAGGAGGGGAGGGGGAGGAGGGGAGGGCGGGGGGGGGAGGAGGGGAGGGGGAGGAGGGGAGGGCGGGGGGGAGGAGGGGAGGGGGGAGGAGGGGCGGGGGGGAAGGGGGGAGGAGCGGGGAGGAGGGGAGGGGTTGTGCCCCCCACCGCTGCGGGCCCTGTGAAGTGGCCCCAGCAAAGCAGACTAACCCTGACACACATGATGCCCAAGACAAACAAGGCAAGGAAGAAACTGCACCCAACACGGTAATGTGCCTAGAAAATCCAAACAACCTGTAAAGAAGGAACCTAGTAGAACTCAAAAGGTGAATCTAACAGGGTCACATGATACACAGGACAAAAATATTTTTATTGCCATAGACTCACAATATTGGAAAATTAAAAATTGCCGGGCAATTTCTAATGGCGTCAAAAAAAAAAAAAAAGTGCCAAACACAGTGATACATGCCTATTGTCCCAAATACTTGGGAGGCTGAGACAAGAGAATTGCTTCAACCCAGGAGTTCAAGGCCAGCCTGGACAACACAGTAAGACTCTATTTCAAAAAGAAATTTGCAGGAAAATGGATGGAACTGGAGAGCATCATGGTAAGTGTGAAAAGCCAGGCTCAAAAGGTCAAATGTCGCATGTTCTCGCTCATTTGAGAACCTAGACCTCAGATGATGGTGATGATAGTAATGGTAATAATAATGGGAAAGAATGTATGTGGGGCACTGCTGGGGGACCAACACAGGGGAGGAAGAAAAGCAAAGGATCCTGAGGGTGAAGAGGATGGAGGCACGCTGCGCATAGAACTATGGAGACAGTAATGAAACCCACCAAACGCCGTTGGAAAGAGGGGAGAGGGAGGAGGGAAAGGGATGTAATGGAGGGTGAACTTGTTCAAGGTATGCTTTCTGCATAAATGGGATCATTGCAATGAAATCACCTCATAATGTATGATAAATCAAAAAAAAAACATTATTTTGAAATAAATTTAACAAAAGATATGAAAGACCTGAATAAATACTACAGAGAGCTTCTTCAAAGGGACATTAAAAAAGGTCTAATAAAAAGGAGAGATATACCATGTTCATGCATTTGAAGATCCAGTAATGTTAAAATGACAATTCTCTCCAAATTGGTCTAAAAATTCAATTGAGACCCATTAATTTTCCAGTGTGCTTTTTGAAGAGCCTGATTCTACAACTTACATAGAATGCAAAGCCAGAAAACAGTAAAAAAAACTTAGAAAAAGCACACCGAATCTGATATCAGACTTACTGTAAACCCGCAGTTAAGGGCCATTGGGGTGAAGACAAGGATCCACGGATCAATGGAACGAAACAGAACTGAGTATTAGCCCCACACTTAGGTGGTCAGACGGCAAAGATGGCCCCCAACTTGTGATTTTTTTACTTTCTAATGGTGCGAGGTGATAAGCACTCAGTAGAAAATACGATTCAAAGTGTGAATTGTGACATTGCTCTAGGGTGACAACATGTGTTGATGCTGAGCAGGGGCAGTGACAGGGAGCACGGTCCAATCAGTCATGTCATCGTGAGGGTGTGTGACCCTCTACAGCCTACTGCACGGCATGAAATACTCCACAGTGCACTGTGTTGCCAGTATTGTTTGAATATAGAAATACAACTGATTACAGAGATATTCTGCAAAGTCAAATAGACTTTCTGTTAGACAATTTTTCTGGTTAGGTAATTTTTCTGACTCTTGTTTGTTTGCTTTGGGGGTACTGGGGCTTGAACTCAGGGCCTCACACTTACTAGGCAGATACTCCACCACTATAACCACACCTCCAGCTCTTTTTCTCACTTTAGTTATTTTTCAGATAGGGCCTTTTTGGCCCAGGGCCTACCTCAGACTGAAATCCTCCTATGTCTCCCAGGAGCTGGGACCACAGGTGTGCATTCACACTGAACTCGTTGGTTGAGATGGGCTTTCGCTAACATTTTGCTGGGACTAGCTTGAACCACAGTCCTCCTGATTCCACCTCCTGAGTACCTGGGATTACAGGCGTGAGCCACCAGGCGCAGCTGTTTGTTTGTTTTTTGAAACAGCATGTCACTATGTAGCCTAGGCTGTCCTGGAATTGCTATGCAGCCCAGGTTGGCCTTGAACTTACAAAGCCTACTGCTTCTGCATCCCAAATTCTGGAATTACAAGAATGAAGAACCATACCCAGTTACTGCTAGAGAATTCTGCCCAACTGTAGGCCAGGATGCATGTTCTGAACACATTTAAGGTAGGCTTAAGCCAACCTGTGATGTCTGGTAGACTGGGTATATTAAATGAATTTTTGACTTATGCAGTTTTCAACTTGGATGAGTTTATTATGACATAATCTTATTGTAAGTCAAAACAAAGCTAATAACTCAAGCCTTGCATTCTTGAAGGGAACATAGATAATTACAATGATTAGGAAACATGAACTCTCCCTGAGTAAACATCATTCTGAAAACAAGCAGTTAAGTTAAAACAAGATGGAATAAAAGTAGTTAGTTTTGACTGATGGAGAGAGACATATCACTACATCCCATTTAAAACATCTGTAGAAAAGGGACATGGGAAACCTAAATAACTACAACGTATCCTACCGAGAAGTGAAGAGAAAAAACAAAATTTCAACCTCACAGGAAAAGAATTAAACTCAACAGAGAAAGCCCACTTTCAGCACTTAAAAAGGAAGCCAGTCACTAGCTCACAAGTCCAGTGAGCTCACTCTGGTCACTTTATGAGTGACTGCACTGATCAACAGAATGTCATGAGAACACAGGATTCTGTGACAGGAATGAGAGTGCTACCTTCGGCCATTTGGGATTGAGAAGCCGGGCTTTGATGGCGTCGTCCAGTGCCTTGTCGTACTGCTGGATTTTCATGTAGGCTGCAGATCTGTTGCTGTACAAGATGCAGTTCTGAGGGTCGACGGCCAGGGCTTCATTATAGAGGACGATGGCAGTGTGGAAGTCTCCATCGTGACAGGCCTGGTTACTCTGCCGAACTTTCTCAACAAATTCAGCTTTGCTCAGCACCGGTTCATCAGGACTTCTCCGGCCAACAGTCTTAGCCCCAAAGAGAGCAATCTACAAACAAAGAAACCTTGTTAAACAACGTTCAGGTACTCCAGGCAGGTTCCTTGTCTGAGCCGCAACAGAACACAGATATTCCTCTCAGTCTGCTTTATATTAGAGTCGACTTCGCCCCTGAAAGACAATAAACCTTGAAGAATCAAACATAGCGTCTGCAAACACGTGGATGTCAGAGTGCGACGCTTACATTGTGTTTATGTGTTACACATTGTCGGCTGACAGAATGAGGGAATGCAAGCCACTCCGGCTTTTCTTTGGCGAGTTACTAGGGAAAAAATTAAAATATGAACCTATATGGAGGGCATGATCTCAACCACGGCAAGATGGTTCTACTTTAGGGGATAGGGGATAAAGGAGAACGATGGAGGGGGGAGTTCAACTATGATACATTGCTAAGAACTTCTGCAAATGTCACAATGTGCCCTTAGCACAGCAATAATAAGAACATAAATTTAAAAAAATTCTGAAAAGATGTTTCTACTTCAAAAAATAATGAAAGGGGCTGGGGGCGTGGCTCAAAAGTGGTGGGGCACCTGCATAACAAGCACACAGCCCTGAGGGCATCCCATGACTGCAGGACATAAAAAGGAGACAGTAAGATGCCTTAACACGGTGAGTTGCCCCTGGACATAAGGTCATGGAGTGTTTTTACTTTCTTAAACATTTCCCTTATGCAAAGCTTAGTAGAGGACTGTATGCCAAGTTTTTTGTTTTTTTTTTTAATCTTTCTTTTTTGCAGTGCTGGGGATTGAACTCAGGGCCTTTGCACTTGCTAGGCAAACGCTCTACCACTTGAGCCATGCCCTCCAACCAAAAAGTAAACTTTTAAAACAGAGTTTAAATGTACTATTGAATCCTTTTGGACTGAAAATCTTGGTAACAGTAACCTGGCTACTGTCATAAAGTTCAATGTCAGTTTTTGGAAACCAAGAAAAATTAAAAAACAAAACACTCAGGTGCAAACTATATCCTGGGAGATATCTTTCTCTCTATTGGTCTCTCTCCCTCCCCCACCCCATCTCCCTCCTCATGCATGACAGGCAAGCATTCTGTCATTAAGCTGCATCCCTGATCCTAAGATCTGTTTCAATGTTGATTTTTCAAAATTCACTTAATTTTCTATGATTATGTAGCAGTGACCTTAAAAACAAAGGGAATAAATGAGATATTTTCATTTTAAGCAGGAAAATTATAAACGCACTAGCATACAAAGAGAAGAAATTTAACATAGTGGTCTCAGGAGAGCTATTTTAGAATTTCAAGCAGGCGTGCCCTAAGCAAATAAAAACAATGTCTGCTTTGAGACTAGCTCCAGTACCGCCAGTGGTTCAAAGACAATGGACCTGACTTGCTACAGAACAGAGTGAGTCCTCGCCCAGGTGTTTTCATTTACAAGAACAGTTTCCACAGAGGAGGAGGACAGGCAGATCTACTCTCCTATGTGGCAACCCCTATTCTCTCTCTGCTCACAAGATATGTCCTGCATTTTAAGGACACTTCAAAACACTCAAATATTCCAGAAGTTTCAAATACCTGTGTTTAAGTTGCCCCTTCAACTCCCTCATGCAGGAAGTGGCTAACTAGCAACATGTTACGGGTGTTTCTTTTGTAGCTGGGCACTGGCTCTAGCGCCATTTTCATACATGGATACAGCACACTGTGATGTATCCAAATCCCAGGTCCCTCTCTGATCCCCTTTCCCACTCCCCTTCGCCTCCTTCCTCTTTTCTGGAGGTGTGCCTCCTACTTTCATCTTGTCCTTATTTTTTCTGGGTTCTACATAGGAAAGAAAACATGCAATACTTGTCTTTCTGAGTTTGACTTACTTCACTTAACAAGATGATCTCCAGTTCCATCCAGTTTCCTGCAAGTGAGATGACGTCACTCTTCCTGACGGCTGAGTAACATTCTGTTGTGCATATACACATTGCACATCCATCCATCTGTTGGCGGACACCTCGGCTGACTCTAACGTGGCTACTGTGGAAGTGCCATTAAACACAGATGCGTGCTGATTCTGACTGCATGGAGCACTAGCGTCGATTATAGTGTTTTCTATTAGTTTTTATAGGACTTCCATACTGCTTTCCAACCCAGATCCTCACCAGATTTGTTCGTTTTTCTTGATGACAGTCATTTTCACTCGGGTGAGAGGGAACCCCAGTGTTTTCATCGAATTTCCCTGACAGCTAAAGATGTCGAGTGTTTTTAATGTAAATATTGGCCACTTGTATTTCTTCTTTTGAAAAGTGACTTCAACTCGCTTGCCTTTTTATTTATGGTTTTCTTTGAGGCAGGTTTGTACCCCAGGCTGTCCTGGAACTCAAAAGTCCTCCTGCCTCAGCCTCCCCAGTGCTGGGATTACAGGCATGCCACCACACATGCATTTGCCCATGTATCGATTATATTACGATTTTCTCCCATTATGTCTCTTGGCTGTCTCTTGGCTCTTGACAGTGTCATACGCTATCTCTTGGCTGTTGATTATTTCCTTTGCTATGCAAAAGCTTTTTAGTTTAATGTAACCCCATTTGTTGGTTCTTGCTATCTTTGGTAAGCATAAAGTGGTTGCCTATGACTTCAAGGGTTTCCCCTATGTTTTTCTCAAATAGTTTCAGAGACTGAGGTCTTTGCTCCATTTTAAATTGTTTCTGTGCAGGAGGGGACACAGGGATCTCAGTCCTCTGCATGTGACTATCCAGTTTTCCCAGTACCCATTGTTGAAGAGGTCGTCTTTTTTCCCACACGTTTTTGGCACCTTTATCAAGAATCAAGTACAGAACGTAGCCACATGGCTTTTTCTGGGCCCTGTATTCATTCCATTGCTTTCTGTGTTTGTTTCTATGCTAATTTTACAATGCTCTTTTTGTTACTATGGCTCTCTAGTAAATCTGAAATCCACTTTGTGATACTTTTTGTTCTGGATTATTGTAGCTATTTGAGGTCTTCTGAGCTTCTATGTGAATTGTTTTTTATAGTCATGAAGAATACCACTGGTATTTTGTTGGTAATTCCATTGACACTACAGATCACTTTCAGTAACATGGCCATTTTGACAATCTTAAATCTGCCAATCCGTGCACCTGGAGGTCTCTCCATCTTCTACTGTCTTCCTCAGTAATTTCTTTCATTAATGTTTTATAACTTTCACTGTAGAGGTCTTTCACCTCCTTGATTAGATCATAGATTAAACCTTCCTGAGGCTACGGTGAACGAAACTGTTTTCCTGATTTCTTTCTCAGCATGTCTGTGATTAGTGGGTTTTGTATGTTGACTTAGCAGCCTGATACTTCGGTGAAGGGTCTAAGTCTTTTGGTGGAGTCTTTAAGGTCTTCTAAGTATAGGATGGTATCATTAGCTTCTATTTGCATGCGTTTTCTTTCTTTCTCCTGCCTTATTGCTCTAAAATATTGAATGAAATTCTTAAGACTGGACATCCTTGTGTCATTCCTGATTTTAGAGACAACTTTTTCAGTTTCTCCCCATTCAGGATGATGTCTGGCCACGGGATTGTCATAAATAGCCTTTACCACGTTGAGGCACAATCCTTCTATACCTAGTTTCTTCGGTGCTTTTATCATGAAGGGATACGTATTTTGGCAAAGGCTTTTTCTGCATCTATTGAGATGATCAAATGTCACTTTTATCCTTGATTCTATTTGTGGGCTGGCTTACATTTATTGATCTGTATATGTCCAAACATCCATGGAATGAAAACTTCATCCTGATGTATGATCTTTTTAATGCATTATGAATTTGGCTTGCAAGTATTTTGTTGAGGACTTTTGTGTCTATGTTCTTCAAGCATATTGGTGAACAGTTTTTTTTCTTCAGTCCTTATCCAGTTTTGGTATCAGGGTAATGCAGGTTCTATATAATGATTATTTAGTAGAGTTCCTTCTCTATTTTATGGAATAGCCTGAAGATCATTGGTGTTAACACTGGTAAAATTTCAGCAGTGCATCTATCCAGTCGTGGTTCTCATGCTAGGAGACTTTATTGCTGATTCAGTCTCATCACTTATTAGTGATATGTTTAGGCCTTTCATTTCCTCTTGGTTCAATTTTAAGAGATCATATGCATCTAGAAATTTATCCATTTCTTCCAGGTTTTCCAATTTATGGGAATATAAATTATCAAACCAATCCCTAGTGACCTTTCTGATTTCAGTGTAGTATTCCTTTTCATTTCTACATTTATTAATTTCAGTCCTCTCTCCTGCTATTGGTTACTTTAGGTAAGGGTTTATTAATCTTGTTTTTCCCTTCTCAAAGAATCACCTCTTTATTTCACTGACCCTTTGCAATGTTCTTTCAGACTCTTATTTCCTTGATTTCAGCTCTGATTTTTATTATTTCTTTCCATCTATCAATTTTGGGTTTACTTGTTCTTGATTTCTGAGACCGTAAGATGCATCATTAAGTTACTCACTTGATAGCTCTATGATTTTTTTAATGCAGACACTTGTTGCTATAAAGTTTCCTCTTCAGACTGCCTTTGCTATACCCACTGTTTTTGGTATGTGTGTTTCCATTTACATTTGATTCTAGAATTTTTTTTTATTTCCTTCCTGATTTCTACGATTGCTCACTCAAAAGTGTAATTGCTCAATCTTTATGGATTCATATGAATGCTGCAGTTTCTCTTAATATTGATTTCTAGTTTCATTCCATTATGATCTGATAAGGTGCAAATTATTTCAGTTTTTTGTATTTCAGATTTGCCTTATGGCCTGAAATACAACCTGTCTTAGAGAAGTCCATCACCTCCTGAAAAGAGTATGTATTTGCAGTTGCTGGATGGAATATTCTGTAGATACCTTCTAGGTCCATTTGATCTAAACTACAGGGTAGCTCTGATGTTTCTCTGTTGATTTGTCTGGATGACACATCTGTTGATGAGAGTAGGACACTGAAGTCACCCACTGTTATTGTACTGGGTCCCATATGTCCCTTTATGAGTACTGCCGTTTGTGTTAGGAAACTGGATGTACTAATGTTTGGTGCCTGCATATTTATCATCATTATATTATCTTGGTGCATTGTTCATTTTTTAATTTAATTATTTAATTGTAGTGACCTTCTTTGTCTCTTCTAACTTTGGCTTGAAGCGTGCTTTGTCGGGTAAGTATAGCTACTCCTGCTTGTTTCCTGTTTTTATTTCCCTGAAATATCGTTGTCCATCTGTATTAGTTGCTTTTCTCAATGCTGTGGCAGACTGTCTAACAGAAACAACTTAACAGAGGAAAGATTTCTTTTGGCACAGTTTCAGAGGTGCCAGTGTATCACTGTGGCGAGGGTATGGCAGAGCAGAGCTGCTCAAATCATGGCAGCCAGGAAGCAAAGAAAAAAGAATACAGGAAGGAGCCAGGAAAAGACAGAGTCCCCAGGGACATACGTCCAGTGACCTAACTAGGCCCCATCTTCTGCTTTTCACCATCTGCCAATGATGACATCACATTATAAACTCATCAAAGACTTAATCCATTCATTAGGTCAGAGTCCTCACAATCTAATCATCTCTGGAGATGCATCACAGACATACCCAGAGGTGTGCTTTATTAACATCCTGGGCAATTTCTTAATCCACTCGAGTTGAAAATCAAATTAACCATCATATCACCCTTTCCCCTACAGTCTGTGCGTGTCGTTGCTGATGAGATGTATTTCTTTGTTTTTGTTTTTCTGGGGGGAGGGATGGTACTGGGGTTTGGACTCAGGACCTCACACTTGCTAGGCAGGCACTCTACCACTTGAGCCACTTTGCCAGCCCTGTTTTGTGCTTTTTTGGTTGGTTTTTTTTTTTTTTCCAGATAGGGTCTCATGAACTATTTGCCTGGGCTGGCCTCAAACTGCTATCCTCCTGATCTCTGTCTACTGAGTAGCCAGGATTACAGGAATGTGTCACTGGCACCCAGCAGGTGTATTTCTTGCAGGCAGCAAACAACTGGATCTTGGGTGGGGGGGGGGTTGCTTTAAAAAAATTGATTAGCCAATCTGCGTCTTTTAATTGGAAAATGAAGACCATTTATATTCAGGGTTATTATCGAAAGGTATGTACTAATTCCTGTCACTTCCTGTTTTTCTAATGTTTATTTCTTTCCTAGTTCTCATCAGCTTATCTACTTTTCTAATGGTATTTATTTATTCCTGTGATCTCATGCTTGTGGTTATCTTCCTCATCTCTGTGTAGGATTCTTTTAAGTATTTTCTGTAAGGCTAGCTTAGTGGTTAGGAATATATTTAGTTCTTGCTTATCTTAAGAGCTCTTTATTTTTCCTTCAATTCTGAAGGATGACTTTGCTCAATGTAATAACCTAAGTTGGCAGTGATTTTCCTTCAGGGCTTGAAATACATTTTCTATGCGTTCCTGAACTTAGAGTTTCTGTTAAGAAATCTGCTTTCATTCTGACAGGTTTGCCCTTTTAAGTGACTTGGCACTTCTCTCTTCCAGCTTTCAATATTCATTCTTTCTTTTTCTGTCATTCTTTCCTTCTCTCTCTCTCTCTCTCTCTCTCTGTCTCTCTCTGTCTCTCTCTTTCTTTTCTTTCCTTCCCTCCACCCATCCTTTCTTTCTTTTGTAGTAGAAGTGATAGTAAAGTTTATTAGGAAAGAAATACACTTTCAATAGACTGAAAGTAGGTCATCTCTAGAGTGAGAAGGACCTCGATATTCTTTCTTTGTTCTGTACTCTTGGTATTTTAACAATATGATGGGAGGTTTTTACTGTTATTTCTGTTTAGGATTCTAAATGCTCCTCTGTACCTGGAAGTCATGTCTTTCCAAAGATTTGGGGAATTTTCTGCTACGGTTCCATTGAAAAGGTTTTCTATGTCTTTAGTCTGCACCTTGGTGCCTTCTCCTACACCAAAAATATGCAGGTTTGGTCTTTTAATCAAGTGCAGCGGTCCTGTATATTTTGCTCATAGTTTTTTTTATTACTGACTGTTCTAATCCATCAACACTATCATCAAACCCTAAAACTGTCTCTTCTACTTGACCAAATCTATTATTTCTACTAAGTTTTGACAGGACTTACTGAGCTCTTCATTTCCAAGATTTCTGTTTGTTTCTTTTTCAAAATCTCTACCTCTATTGAGTTTCTAATTCATATCCTGTATTTCATCCTTAATTTCTTTCAGTTGTTAAAACGCATTGATCTTTTTTTTTTTTTTTTTTTTTTGGCAGTACTGGGGTTTGAACTCCAGGTCTTGCTAGGCAAGAACTCTACTACTTGAGCACTGCCTCCAGCTCCTTTTGCTTTAGCTATTTTTCAGATAGTCTCATGCTTTTTTGCCTGGGTTGGTCTCAGACCATGATCCGCTAACCTGTGCCTCTGACGTAGCTGGGATTTCAGATATAAACCACCATACTTGGCTTATTTTTAAGATGGGCTCTCATTAACTTTTTGCCCAGGCTGGCCTCAAACCTCAATCCTCCTGATCTTCACCTCCCGAGCAGTTGGGCTTATAGGAGTGTGCCACCATGCCAGGCCCTTTAAAAATCATTTATTTGGCCAGGTCCCAGTAGCTCATGCCTGTAACCCTAACTCATGGGAGGCTGAGATCAGGAGGCGCACAGTTTGAGGTCAGCCCTAGCAAATCTCCAAAATAACCAAAGCAAAATGAACTGGAGGTGTGACTCAAGTGATAGAGCACCTACTTTGCAAGCACCAAGCCCTGAGTTCAAACCCCAGTCCCACCCCCCAAAAAAGAAAGAAAGAAAGAAAAGTGACTCTTGAATTCTTTATCTACTTCAGCATCTTTGGAGTCAGCTGTACTTTTAGAGGAGTCATATTGCCTTGTTTTAGTCATACTTTTGTATTTCTACATTGAGATTTCTTCTGCACATCTGTTGGAATGGATATCTCTTCCACTTTTTAGTGAACAGCCTTCTTTTGACAATGTGTCCTGAAATATCAGATAGCTATGAAATGCTGAATATATTTCCAGTTGCCTACTGTAGTATGGTTTCCCTGTTTCTACTGTGATGAGGATTACTGTATTTTGACATGGTGCTGACTGAGTCAGAGTCTGAGGGTCCCACTTTTTCTATAGATCTCAGAGGAGTGGGATAGTTTTAGGGGATCAGGAAGATGTGTTGTAGATAACAGAACATGTGTGGCATGCCCTCTGTGATGACTCCTGTATTGGACAATGTGCAGTCTGAAAAGGTCTAAAAGCAGCCTGTGCTAAGCCCCTCATAGCTGCTGTGTCCACAGTCTTTTTGTTGTTTCTCTTTGCTGTTGCTATAGAGGTGGATTCCAGGAGCAGATCTTCAGGCTCCCCCAAACCCTGCCTACTTGGTGCCTGGAGCTGGCTGGGATTTTTATCTCCCCTGTAGACAGAACGAAAGCACTGGCTGAAGTTTGAGTACAAGTGGTTGTGTGGAACACACTGCACTCTCAGCTGGACTGCAAATGCACTCAGTGACAGTCCCACACAGCACGCTTCAAGTGCCATGCTCAATGCCTGAGCCATGCAGAGGAGAAAACAAGAAAAAACTCTGATTCAGACACAGAAACAAGGTCAAAACCAAGTTCCAACTATGACATCCATGGCAATAACAAAATCAGGAGTGGAGGAGGCAGAAATAATATAAACCACAAACTATGTAAAGATGGTTGTAAAAGGAAAAATTAAGAGATGAGAGAATAGGAAACAAAAGCAAAAGAAAAGTTAGAACATGAAAAGGGAGAAAGAGAAAGGCAGACTGTGAAGGTCACGATTAGAAAGAAAGAATAAAAGGATTTGACTATTAGGGAGAAGAAAGAGAAACAGCAACAAAAAAATCAGCTGGGTGTTGGTGGTTCACACCTATCCCTGCTAATTGGGAGGCTGAGATCAGGAGGAGCACGGTTCGAGGACAGCCCTGGCAAATAGTTTGTGAAACCCTACCTCCAAAATAACCAGAGCAAAATGTGCTGGTGGAGGTGCTCAAGTGGTAGAACGCCTATTTTGCAAGTGCAAAGTCCCGAGTTCAAGCCCTGGTCCCACCAAAAGAATAAAGTAACAAAAAATCAGAGAATACTAATAATATTTTTTAAATAGAAAAAAGTAAATACATGTATACAGTCAGCCAGCAAATAAAAGAAGTGTGAATAAAAATGAAAGCACTGTGTCCACTGGATGGTGGTAAGGGCAGGTGGCTACTCCCTTCTTGGCCATGTGCTGGTGGAGACAGGAAGGCTGGGGCTCTCGTTCAGTCTGTTGGCAGGCTTGGGCACCACACTAACTGCAATAGCTTCCTGCCCCTTGGTACAGGCTGCATGGATCACAATATCTTCAGCTGGAGGGGACAGACAGCTCCATAATCTGTTACAAGCTGATGCGAACTCCCCATGGTGGGCACAGCCACTAACTGTAGTGGGTGGAACCATGGCAAGTCCCATGCATCCCACCACTCACAGCTGTAGCTTTCCAAGACCCAGTGCCTGCATGCAATCCTGCAATCCTGCAATCCTGCACCTGCGCAGTCTCTTGAGTCATGAGTCTTAAAGGGCAGTGAGCCATCCTTGGTCCAGCCTCTGGCCTGGCTCCAGAGCACTACACCTGCCTGGCACTGATGTTCTTTCTCACCATCTGTTCAAAGAGTCAGAGTCTCCGTCTGCCCTAAACTTCAGTAGGATCGCTCATTCACCTACCTGGGCTAGAGCTGATCTGTTTCAATTCCCAGCTGCTGGGAAGTTCAAGTGCTGCTTGCTTCTCATCTGCCACCTTGGCTCCCCTCAAGTTATGTTGAGGAACCACACTGCTCAAAGCGCACGAAGGGGCTGTGTAACATTTACCAGGCAACCAGATCCCCCTGCAGTCCTGACCTCTCATTATTCAGTCTCCCCACCAAACCCTTGAGCAAGACACTGAGTGTACGCAGGATTGATTTCATTTGGAAAACATGGTCATCGCGACTCTGCTTGAGGCCAGCAGCAGCCACCAATTATAGAAATAAAGTCTATTTCTGAAAATCCAAGGCGATGACATAAAAACAGCCACAAGAAACTTTACAAGGAAAATGAACGGCTAGATTCGCAGGCCGCCTAAAGTGAAAAGGCACGGTCCTACTATTCCAGCATGCCCTACTGCTCAGAAAACTCAGCCGAGTGGTAAGTGTGGTTCAACGGCACCAGATAAGAAGCCAATTAAAAGAAGAAAAGGAAGGAGCTGCATTCTGTTACCTCCACACACAGTGCAGCAAAGAAACCCCAGGTCCTCAGGATACTGGAATGAACAAAGTTAAATAAATGTCTTCCTCAGTTAAACACTCATGAGATTTCATTTTGTGCACTGAGAATCTGACAGCAGAGACACCATACATGATGAAAGCAACAGACTTTTTGCTGGAACATCCAGCAGGACTAGAAAATGCCTGAAACACTGGTGTCAAAGTAGTGACCCTTGAGCAGGTGGGTAGTGGGGCACATTACAAATCCTTTTTCTCACCTCCTCGCCAGCACTTGTTATCTTTTGACTTTTCATAGTAGCCATCCTAACAGGTGAGATGTAGTATCTCATCAAGTAGGTTTTGTTTTTGTTAATTTTGGTTTGTTATTGTTACTGCTTTAGGGGGTGTTGTTTTAGAATGGTTTGATTTCCTGAGATGGCCCAGGGTGGCCTTGAACTTGTGATCTTCCTGCCTCCACTTCAGCATTGCTAGAATTCTAAGTGTGCACCACCATGCCTGGCTGGTTTCCTGTGTGCCTCAGTGCTGGGGATGGAGCCCAGGGCCTAAGCATGCTAGGCAAGTGCTCTCCTACTGAGGTACACTGCCAGCCTCCCAACATGGTTTTGGCGTGCATTTCCATGCTGACTTTTTCAAACACCTATAGGCTGTGTGAATGTCCAGTTCCCCCATCATTCATTGGAGTTGTTCTTTCCCATTGTATGAACTTAGTTTGTTTTAACTATGTTTTGCAGGGCCTTACCACTGAGCTGTGCCTCTAGCCACATAACTCTGTTTTATCCTCACTGTAACCACAAAGCAATATATATACATATGCAGTAAAAGAAAACATGGAAGAAGTTTTTATTAGGCAGAACTGAGGAAAGTCTAAGTACAACAGAAAAAAAACAAAAGACTGGAGCTGAGGATGTAGCAGTGGGAGAGACCTGCCTAGCCCACGTGGGCCCTGGGTTCTAGCTCCAGCACCTCCCCACACAACTTCATTGAACACGAAGACCTCCTAAGAAAATCAACTACACATACCATAGCCAAACTACGAAAGCAAGAAAATTAGAAAAATTTACAGCAGACAGAGCAAAAAAGAAGACACATTTCTGAAGGAAACGTGAGCTGGGTACTCAGCAGAAACAACGGGAGCTGAAACAGCACCTGACCTAGGATTCAATACCCAGAAAAAGTGCTCTTCAAAAGTGATGGTGCAATGGGACACTTAGACACTGCAGGCAGTGTGCAACAGTGCAGCCACCATGGAAATGGGTGCAGGACCGTCAAAGATAAACACACAATTATGAAAGGGTGTAGCAGACATCACACCCAAATGAGCTGAACATGTGCCCACAGAAAACTATTCCACAGATGTTCTCAGCAGTCTTTATAATGGCCAAAAAATGGGAACAGCCCAAATGTCTTGTGGCATAACCATACAATGGAATATTATTCAACCATAAAAAAGAATGAAATCTGATACACATTACACATGGATGAATCTTGAAAATACCATATGAAGATTAAATAAGCCACATGAAAAATACATACGATTCCACACACTGTATGATTCCATTTATACCAAGTGTCCACACTAGGCAAACCCTGCAGGCAGAAAGCGAAGTAATGGCTGTTGAGAGCTGGAGGGAGGGGACCTGGCATAGGATTTCCTTGGTGAGCGGTGGAGATACTCTGAACAAGACAGTGGTGAGCACTGCACAACCCGCGACCACACCAAAAACCACTGACTGGCACTTTAAAATGGTGAATTTTTATATGAGTGAAATACATCCCAATTTTAGAAAGTTAAAATAAGTATTTATTCAAAGAAACAAAAACTGAAGGAATTCATCAACAGCAGTCCTGAACAAAAGAAATGTCAAAGAGACAGTGAAAGAAAGCACTCCCGACAGCAACACGGGAATCCAGGGCCATGGACACCAGGGAAAGACGAATGTGAATGCTCCCAGCAGACAGAGCAGCAAGGCGGTGGGAAGCTGAAGGGCTCTGTGGCACAGTACACCGAGGGAGAAGGGCAGCGAGTTCTCTAAGAGCCTGCTTCTCAGGGTGCCTCAGTGGGCATGCACATCACCTGAGAATCTGGCTGACACGCGTTCTGCTTCTACAACAGCGACTGAGGGTCTACCTTCAGAAGGTCCTAATGGGGCCGAGGCTCCCAGGCTATGCACCACGCCTTCCTAGTTCCCAGGTTCTGCTAGACCCTAATAAGTAGGGAAATTATTCATTTTATTAGATCATATTAAGTTAGGATTCATGTTGTAACCAGAAAGGAAATTACAAGTAAGTAAAAAATCATAAATAACAAGTTAATAGAAAAATAATCTTAAAATATGATTCATTCAAAAGAATAAAATGGGGAAAAAAAAGTGGGTCAAATCAGGTGCCATGTCTCACAAATATAATCCCAGATGTTCAGGAGGGAGAGATTGGGAGGATCATGGTTGGAGGCCAGCCCCAGCAAAAAGGTAGCACGACCCCATCTCAATCAATAAGCTGGAAGTGGTGGTGCACTCCTGTGGCCAAAGCCCAGAGGCCACAGATGGAAGGATTGTGGCCCAGGCAGCCCCAGACAAAAGCATGACACCTATCTGAAAAACAACTGAAGCAAAAAGGGCAGGGGCTCAAGTGTAGAGCACCTGCCTAGCAAGTGGGAGGCCTTGAGTTGAACTCTCAGTACCAAAAAAGCTACACTAACTCCAGGAGTGAGCAGTTCTTTATGTCTTGCAAAGGGCTTGCTTCCACGGGGAACCCCCCCCAGCCAGGCTGCAACCGATCAGACTTGACCAAAGACGACATGGAAGAGAACTAACTAATCAGAAGAAAGTAAGCAAGTTGGCCACAGACGACACAGAACGAGCGACCCACGGGAGGCGGCACAAAGGCCACGAGGGCCAGGCTTTTGGAGAAGTGGCAGAGGCAGGGGTGAACGCGAGGAGGGTGGAAAGACAAGTGGGGAGGGGCAGACTGGTTGGCACTCCCCTGTCCACAATGGAGCCACCTGCCACGTGCGGCAGTCTGGACTTTAATTTCACTCAGTTAAAAGCAAATGCAGCTAAAGATTCCGTTGTTCAGCGGCAGTGGGCACACCGCACATGCCTGACAGACCCACGTGGACAGTGCTGCCCACCACGCTGGGCAGTGCAGACACGAAGTCTCACCTCCACAGCAAGTTCTCCACCCCGAGCTGGAACAGAGCCTGGTGGCCGTCATAAAGACATCAGAGAAGCTAGCAAAGAGTCTAAGGGAGACTGGGTACACCCCAAGTCACCAGCGCTCACGGGGTCAAAGGCTTGGGCAGACTTGTCTCTATCCCCACAGTAAATTTGCAGCCCTCAGGGCAGTGAGGTAACCTCTCTTCCTTAACACTTTCTTTCTTTTGGCACTGGGGTTTGAGCACAGGGCCTTGCACTGACCAGACAGGTGCTCTACCACTTGAGTCACTCCACCAGCCCTTTTTGCACAGGTTATTCGGGGGACAGGATCTCACTTTACACCCAGGTTGCCCTGGACTGGGATCCTATTTGTGCTTCCCACATAGCTGAGGAGACAGGCACATGCCACAGTGCCCGCCCAGCCACTGGCTGACATGGGGTCTCATTTTTTTGCCTCTGGCTTCAAACCACAGTCCTCCCAACTTCAGCCTCTCAAATCACTGGCTTTACCTTAATCTTTGAAAGGTATTCTGTGATTAAACATGCGGGAAATTTATGTAAATAATTTGAGAAAACTCCTCACCCATGCTTTGGAAAGATTTATTTGTTAAGATTTGAAAGCTTTGAGCTAATTCTTGACCGGGGAGGTAATACTTCCCAAGAATTCAGAGGAAGAGATTTTGTTCTGCAGGCCTTTTCTCAAGCTTTTAATAAGCTACCTGACGTACATCGCGGGTGTCTAGGCATCGGACAGCGAGTACAGTGAGTGCCCCCGTTAAGAATGCTCACTGCTGCAGTTACTGAGCAGGTGCCATGGTCTCACTCTAGTTTAACTGCTTTACGATGTTAGCTGTTTACTATTCAAAAGCCACTATGGTGGGTCCTAGCACCACTCCCACTTTGAAATGAAGCAGCAGGTGCAGAAAGGTTACATGACAAAGACGGGAGGGGGTGACACCAACAAGCTACTAAACAGTGGAGCTGAGTTCAAACCCTGCTACTCTGGCTCTGGAGCCCACACTCTTAACGCTAGGCTTCCTCTCGGAATTACCTGAAACCAGAGTATTTTGTGCTGTAGGAGTGCATACCAGTAATCCCAGCATTTGGAAATGAAGGCAGGAGGATTTTAAGTTCTTGGCCATCCTGGGCAACACAGTGAGAGCACATCCCAAAGAGAGAGAAAAGAGATGAGGGGAGCGAAGGAAAGAGGAACAGAGTATTTGAGGAAAGACTCCATCTCAACAACCAAGTTGGGTGTGGTGACTCCCATTTTAATTCCAGCTACACGGGAGACACTATTAGGAGGCTGGCAGTTTGGAGCCAGTTCTAGGCAAAAAAGCAAGATCCTGCCTAAAAAATATCTAAAGCAAAAAGGGTGGAGGGCATGACTCAAGTGACAGAGTGCTTCCCTAACAATCACAAGGTCCTGAGTTCAAATGCCAAAACCACAAAACAAAAAAGAATCTTATATTCGAAAACTTTGTCTCTACACTGTTCTCTCTAACTTGAGATGGTTATACAGAAGTCACTACCATTTTATTTGATAAAGAGCCAACTTCCCTCTTTTAAGGCTAATGGAGAAAACAGTTTGATTTACTCATAATGCTAATTATTCAAATAAACAAGGTCAAGATTAATTATTAAAATTTTAAGGAAAACAAGTTACAAATATATGCAACTTAAACATTTAACATGGGTATGAATAATTCACAGCACATCATAAATTTTAAAATCATTTTCTTTCAGCAATTATGACAGACAAATCCATGAGGATATTACTGATCTCTGAACTTATTGGTACTTTCACACCCTCCTTTGCTGATGGGCTTTGTGAGAGGGGAACCAGGGAACAAAACCCACAAAAAGACCTTGTTTCTATTACAGTATCACTTTTTGTAGTGGTAAAATCATGACACTCGTAAGAACATGAAATGAACACACATCAAAGACTATTTAATTCATTAATTAACGAGTGACCCAGTAAAATATTACAAGTTCAGAGAGAATTCAAAGGACAACCCATCTGTAGGCAATCAGGAAGGCTGAAAGTGATTTTTAAATAGGTGCAAAACCAGCCTACCCACCAGAGAAGAAAAGGCAAGTCAATCATCCCTGCATCTGGAGGGACTCATTTGCACGGTGGACAGGAAGCACTTGTGTTGCTGTCAGTTGTCCACAATGTGCAAGTCTGCAGAGTAGCTCTGACAGTGAGAATCTGCACACCAAATCGGACCAGATGAGCCAGAAGAATGCACTGCACCAAGACAAGCTAGTTCCAAGAGACAGTGGTTGGAGGCCAGCTGAGGCAAAAGTTCATCATACCCCAATTCAGTCAATGCACAGTCACGCCAGCTACTAGAGGTCCAGGCCAGCCCAAGGCAGAAAGGAAACCCTTATCTCAAAAATAACCATTGCAAAAAGGGCTGGTGGAGTGAATCAAGTGGTAGAACGCCTACCTGGTAAGCACGAGGCCCTGAGTTCAAACCCCAGTACCACACACAAAAAATGAAAATACACCTTTATGCTGTTTGCTCTACAGAAAGTGTTCTATCTAAAACTCGAAGACTCCCTCCCCTTGGTCTGAGTTGTGAGCCTGTGAGGACCCACGAGGAGCCCAGGGTTGGTATGAAGACTGGCGTAAGCTGAAGGCATCTGAACATCAACAGACACAGAAAGATGGTCTGAGGTGCTCCCTAAGCAGACTAAAGCAGTAACTCTGGGAAATTACGCTGCCATGAACTCCTTTGTGGGACAGGCCTGGTCCCAGGAGGAAGAACAAGACATACTGCCACAAGTAGCCTCAACAGGGGGCTTGAGGGCCCCGAATACACAGAAAGACCTCTGGTACCTATCGAGACAAACACACTAAACTTATCTCCCTTTTGTTCTAGAAGCCCATGTGTCCTTCCTAAATAAACCTGCTGCTCTTCTCATGGAAGTGGAAGGTTTCTCCCTCCTCCCTTTCTCCTTCAGTTGTATGCATTTAATAAGCCAGCTACTGCTCTGGTCGGCTCCCTTAAGCTTGTGATAAACCTTTTTCCCATTACTGTCTCGTCAGTCTAATTTCAGGTCCCCAGTCACCTAACCTAAGAAGGTGGGGGGAAGGTTTTCCTCCCCAGATACCCAGACAGGCATCACCCCTCTTGAACGTCTCTAGGGTTTCTGTGGCATAGGACTGCTCTGTGCTGAGCTTGTGTCATTGCAGGGTTTCCTCTTAGTAGAACGAATAGAAGCAGAGATGAATGAGTACATCACATGGGGCTGCTTACGTACGCTGCTCAGGGCTCCTGCTCATTTGTTTCTGATAAGCCATGGCTCTCCCTCCCTCTCCATTTGAAAGCCAAGGTGCCCTCAGGAACGTGTGCAGGCTGGAAGGCAACAGTCTAGTGATGAAGACAGACTACAGACACCCAAGTCAGCTTATGCCTTCCCTGCAGGGAGACTCTGCTGAAAGTCCAGTCAGGAACTGCTCAGGGGTGACACACAGGGGCTTTAAGTGTGCATGTGTGTCTATCATATCTACATTGAAATCAATATATATGTACACAAGTGTATCTACATTTAAATCAATATATATGTACACGAGTATATATTTAAGTGTATATATTTAAGTACACACATCCACATAGACACAGAGAACAACTAGGCACGTGCATGTATGGACACACACACACCCAAGTATAGCATTTGCATCACATAAAGAAGGAGATACCATGCCTAGCCCTTTTCCCTTTCCTCTTGGGGCGTTTTCTCAGTATATCCTTTTGAAAAAAGAAGTTATTGTGCCAGCCTAGCAAGTGTGAAGTCCTAAATTCAAACCCCACTGCTGCCAAGAAAAAAAAAAAGAAAGAAATTATCACAAATGGGTCACTTCGGCCATCCCAAGTGGCAACAAATCCTTAGGTAAGAAGTGGAAAATGGTGTGTCCTCTCGGAGGACAAATAGCCCAAATAGCTCAAATGTTCACACCTGAGCTAGTCATCATTTACGATGCTGTCTAGTTAATGTTCCTCTAAAAATACGTTTTCTAAAGTACGCTCAATCTCGGAATACAGAAGTCGCAACAACTTCCTAGACTAGAACACTCTATTTGCCTGTGAATACTACGAATGGATTCATTACTTTTTTTTTTTTGCGGTACTGGGATTTGAACTCAGGGCCTACACCTTGAGCCACTCCACCAGCCCTTTTTTGTGATGGGTTTTTTCAAGATAGGGTCTCGTGAACTATTTGTCCAGACAGACCTTGAACCAAGATCCTCCTGATCTCTGCCTCCTGAGTAGCTGGGATTACAGGTGTGAGCCACCAGCACCCAGCAGTGATTCATTACTTCTTAATGACTGAATATAGTTAGTTCATGTTAAGCATACAGACAAGCCAAAAATCTTTCCCCACAAATCAACAATAAGTTTTATCCAAATATATCTGAGCCTAAATGTGGACTCTCACTTATAATTAATTTTGCTGTGATTTTTCTATGTATTCAAGTACTGAACACATACTTCCATACCAGGCATTTGCTAAAGACTAAATATAAAAAAGAAAAGAAAACAGACATTGTCTCTAGCCTCTAAACCACAGAATATCTTGGTGGTCCCACGTATCGATCTCATATATTGTTATCTCTGTGAATCTCAGTTTTTGGTGTATTTACCCACATTTGTGAAAACTACACACTCAGGAAACATGCCTCATGTCTTCGTCCAGGAAACAGTGTACTATTACATAAGATTAGATCTCAAAAATAGTCTTTGTGTGAGCTTCTTACAAGTTTCCACTCCCTCCATAACTGTCTAATTCATTAAATCTACAGGGTTTATATTGTCTGTAAGATAATCGTGATGTAATTTATCAGGTTATTTTGGAGAAGCCGGGATATAGCACATTATCTTAAAATGCCCTTAAGAAAAGGAAAAGGACCAGCTCTTAAGTGAACCCACTGACTATCAGTCCCATTCAGTCAGAAGGCAGAAACCACACCAGTTACTTGAACAAAGAGAATTTAATGCCAGGCTTTGTTAACCCAGACCCAGCCCCTGGGAAGGCCTGCTCGGCTGGTGCTGGGGCTGTGATTTTCAAGGAGAGCCCAATGGGCCTGGGGCCCAGACCTCCACAGAGGGTGCTGCGAGCTGGCTGGAGGACTCTGAAGGAAGCTTGATGACACTGGTCCTTGGAAAAGCTGCACACAGGATCCAAACTGCTACAGGAAGGGACTGCTGCTGCAGAATGAAGAAGTGGTGTTAGACAGCACACCAGGAAGGGACGCCCACCAGAAAAGTTGAGAGATACCCTCCCTCCTCTTCTGGCAAAGCAGAAAAATAGCTAGTAGAGTCTCAGCCCCAGGACCACACAGCAGAATAAACAGGATAGATTTGGAAATAAGAGACAATCATTTCGCTAGTAAAATATCTTTGTTCTACAGTCACACAAACCTATGTGTTCAACAATCCACAACTGTGGAGTGGGTGGTAAGGGAGGGGGTGGGGGCAGAGGGGAGAAATGACCCAAGCATTGTATGCACATATGAATAATAAAACAATAAAAAAAATCCACAACTGTGGATAAAATCATGACACCAGCTGTAGACAAAACTTCAGCGTCTCCTGTTCCTCTGAAGAGTAACAACAGCAGCAGACACCAATTTAGCCTTACTTCTCACCTGGGATTCATGTATTCATTCACATAATCTTCATTACAAGCCTGTCAGTAGACAGTGGCAATGCTCCCATTTCATAGCGGGACAGTACAGGGCAGAAAAGGTAAACATCTTGTAATGCCACACAGCCACAGATACTAGGATTCAGAAATCCTGCTACTTTATCACTTATTAGTGACAATAAAAATGAGAAGGGAAGACTTTAATATATTAGTGATGTTCTAAGAGTTAGGCTTAACTCTTTATTTTCTAACTGACTTTCTTTTTATGCCTCTATGGAAATGTATTCCATACACCCCAAAATTCACCCACTTTAAATGTACGGTTCAGAGAGGGGGTTTTCACTTTTGCAGCCAGTGTAACAATCCAGTTTTGAATATACTCATTCCCCTAAAAAGAAGAGCAGACCCACTGGCACTCACGCCTTCCCCTGCCTCCCATCGTCATGGACGTGCCGTGCAGGACTATTGCGTCACACAAACAGTAGCACACTGTGGGAACTTTGGGACTAGTTTCTTTCACTCAGAATGGTTTCAGGTTCATTCACGTGGCACAGCCCACGGTGTGGGTTCCTACGTTGTATGTACTTACAGGCTGCTTCCACTGTCTGGCTACAAGTAACAAAGCTATGAATGAACAGTCATGTACAAGTTTTCGTGTGAACAAGGACTTTCGTTACTCTCAGTACAGACCTGGGATCAGAACTACCAGACCTTATGGCAATTCTCAATGTCACATCTGAGGAACTGTCTAATTGCTTTCCAAAGCAGCTGCACCACTTCTCATTCCAGCAGTTGAACGAGGCCTGAAAGTCTCCACACCCTCACACCACTTATTTCTGTCTGTCTCACTTTGGCCATCCTAGTGGATGTGAAGGGGGGATCATTGTTTTGCACTTGCACTGAAGACTGATGAAATTGTATACCTTTCCATTTGTGTACTGACCACTTACCTATCTTCTTTGAGAAATATGTTCAAATTTCTGTCCATTTTTAATGGGACTGTTTATCTTTTCATTGAGTTGTAAGCATTTTTAATGTATTCTAGATTCAAGCCTTTACCAGATGTATGACTGCAAATCTTTTCCTCCATTACGCTGGTTTTCCTTCCACTTTCTTGATGGCACCCTTTGACACACAACGTTTTTAATTTTGATTCAGTCTAATTTTTTTCCCTTTTGTTGTCTGAACTTTTGATATCATATCAAGGAAATCATTGTCTAACCCAAGATCATAACATTTTACTCTAGTGTTTTCTTCTAGGCGTTTGATTGTTTTTGCTCTGGTTTTTCATTTGTTTGTTTTGTTTTGAGTTAATTGTTACTTCTGGTGCAAGGCAGGAGTCCAATTCCTTCCTCTGCATGTGGACACCAACCGTGCAGCACACCCTTCCCTGCCGAGGACTGCCATGGTCCTCACTCCTGTTTGTAAAGCTAAAGCTGCCACGTGTCACAGTTCAAAACTTTGAGCGACACCACGACTCCGCAAGAGGGAACTTCCAAACGCCTCACCTCACATGACATGTCGTGATGCTAAAATACTCTATCATATGACCTGCATGGGCTGGGATCTATGCTAGATCATGTGCCTTGGGTTCGATTTGTGCCTCAAAACAGCAACAACAGCAACAGAAACCTTTGCTCTGGGTGTATAAGCTATTTATGAAACACCCTTGAACTTCACGTTTACACTTGGATCTCACCCTCGAGATACGCCATTACCTATACAGTAAAAGGGACTAGTTGCTTGGTCTCTAGTCTTAGTCAAAAATTCCAAAATCCAGAGCTGGAGGCATGGCTCAAGCAGCAGAATGCCTGCCTAGCAAGCACAAAGCCCTCAGTTCAAACCCCAGTACTGCAAAAAAAAATAATAAAAATAAATAAATAAATCCAAAATCCAAAAATGTAATAAACCTGAAACCCTTCCAGTCCCAAACATTTCACTGAAGGGATACTCAATCTGTACTAAGAATCAATTGACTGCCGGGTACCAGAGACTCATTTCTGTAATCCTAGCTACTTGGGAGGCTCAGATTAGGAGAACTGGTCCAAGGATAGTCCAGGCAAATAGCTCACAAGACCCCCATATCCAAAATAGCACAGTAAAATGGACAGGAGGTGTGACTCAGGCTTCAGAGTGCCTGCTTTGCAAGCCTGAAGCCCTGAGTTCAAACCCCAGTCCCACTAAAAAAAAAGAAAAATCAATTGACCATACTTCCTATACAGGCTTATTTGTGGACTCTCAGTTCTATTAGACTATATACTATCCTTACACAGAATCACTGTCTTCATTACTAAACCTTTGCAGTAAGTTTTGAAATTGGGAAGTGTATGTTCTCTAACTCTGTTCTTTTCCAAGATTATCTTGCTTATAAACATATGAAGAACTGCTCTGCATCCTTGCACATACCGGAAATGAAAATTAAACTGCACTGAGATTCCACCTCACCCAGTCACAACGGCTGTCATCAGTAACACAAACAGCCGGAATGCTGGCGAGGACTTCTGCGCTGTGGGTGGGAATGTGAATTACTGCAACCGCGATGGAAAGCAGTATGGAGGTCCCTCACAAACTAAAAACAGAAGTGCCATACGATCCAGGGACACCACTCCAGAATGTACGCCAGGCTATGACAGCGCCACTTGCACACGCATGTTTACGGCAGCACTGTGCACAACAGCCAAGTTTTGGAAGCAGCCCAGACGCCCCCCAACAGATGAAGGATTCAGAAAATGTGACATATATACACAATGGAGTTTCATTCAGCCATAAAGAACAAAATTATGACACTGGAGGTGTGGCTCAAGTGGTAAAGTGCTTGTTTAGCAAGCACGAGGTCCTGAGTTCAATCCCCAGTGCCACCAGAAAAAGAACAAAATTATGCTGTTTGCAGGTAAATAGATAGAACTGGAGAATTTCATGTTAAGCAAACAAGCCAGGCTCAAAAAGTCAAATGTTGCCTGTTTTTCCTCATATGTGGAAGCTAGCCCTATAATTTAAATGTACATATGGATACATATATGATCACATACATACACACACACATATAGGGAGAGAAAGAACAAAATTATATTAGTGAGTATGTCTGAGGGGACTATGGGAGGCAGGAGAGGTAAAGACAATGTGAGGAAGGAAAACTATTGGAACAGCCCATCTATATGTGAATATAATCCAATGCACTGCACTGAGTTGTTGACTATTGGGGAGCGTGGTGATAGGGAATGAGTGAGTAATGGGGGGGGATAGTTTGATTAAAGCACGATATACACAGGCCTGAAGTACCAGGCAAAACCCCTTGGACTACCAAGAGACACTTTAAAAAAAAAGAAAAAAAATGAAGGGCAGGAGGGAAAAAATAGGTCTTTTCCAGGGGCAGGTACCAGTGGGAGGTGAGTGGACACAAGGAAAGGAAGAGGGGGAGAAATGAACCAAGCCTTGTATGCACATATGAATAATAAAAGAAAAATGAAAAAAAAAAAAAAACAAGGAAAGGAAGAGTGAGGATGAACACGGTGGATATATTTGTATCCATATATGAAAATAGAAGAATGAAGCAGTGAAATTGTTCTAAGAAGCGGGGGAGAGGGAAGAGCGAGAAAGACAGAGGGGGTAAATTTAAGATACACTGTAAGCACCTATGTAAATATCACAATGTATTACCCTGTACAATTATTATATACTAATAAAATAATTTCTTAAAAAAGATTACCTTCGCTATCCTAGGTTAAAATCAACTTGTCAGTTTCTGGAAGAAAAAAAAACCACAGGTGTGGATTTCAATAGGGATTGTGTTTAATCTGTAAATCATTGTCTTCTGGGTCTGTGAATGGGAGATGACAACCTAGACTTATTTTAAAACTATATGCTTGGCTGGGGTGTAGCTCAGTGAGAGAACGCTTGCCTGGCATATGAGAGGTCCTGGGTTCAACTCCAGAACTAGGGCAGGAAGAGTGGCTCAAGCAGTAAGAGTGCCTGCATAACAAGCATAATGCCCTGAATTCAAACAGCAGCACCATTCAAAAACATAAGAAAATATATATAGATAGATAGATAGATATATAGATATATCTATCTATATATATATATATAAAACTACATTTAAAAAACAAACAAGCCTGGCACTGGTGGCTCACTCCTGTGATCTCAGCCACTCCGGAGGCAGAGATCAGGAAGATTCCAGTTCAAAACCACACCAGACAAATAGTTCACAAGACCCTATCTCAAAAAAAACTCATCACAGACAAAGCCTGGCGGAGTGGCTCAAGTGATAGCGTGCCTACCTAGCAAGTGTGAGACCTGAGTTCAAACCCCAGTACTACCAGAAGCAAACAAATCTAAATGACTTAAACAGCCCCGTCCAACTGCTGCGAACAAAACAGTCAAGCAAAATACTAGCAGCCCTAAAGAACTGGATCCAGTCCAGCTTCACCTTTCTTTCTTTTCACAAAAGAAACAAAAGAAGCCAGTTACAAAGAGATTTCAGTCAGTGATCAAGCCAGGGCACAGAAGCCAATGAGGCTGAGGCAGTCTGATCGCATAAGCCCAAGACTTGGGGCCAGCCCGGTCAACACAAGTAACACTCAGTTTCTCTAACCATGCAAAAGGGGGAGGGGCCAGCAGGTCACCTGATGCCCCAAGGCCTGGTTATCTACATGCAGAAGACTGAAAGTAGACCTGTCACCCTGCACAAAACTCAACCCCAGATGCATCAGAGCTCTTAATGAAAGACCTGAAACTCTGAAATTACTATGAGAAAAATCGGGAAGACACAGGCGTAGGTAATTATTTTCTGAATAGGACTCCAGTTGCCCAGGAAATAAGAGCAAGAAGGGACAAATGGAACTGCATCAAATTAAAAACTCTGCACATCAAAGGAAACAGTTACCAGAATCAAGAGACAAGCCAGAGAATGGGAGAAAGTCCTCCCCAGCTGTTCAACAGATAAATATCCAGAATGTACAAAGAGCGCAAAAAATTAAACAGCCAAACACAAAGTAACCCAATTGACAAATGGGAAAAACAAACTGGACAGTTCTCAGAAGAAATACAAATGCTAATAAATACATGAGGCCACGTGCAGCATCCTGCGTCACAGGAGAGTCGTAAATCGTTAAGTACACTGAGATTCCATCTCACCCAGTCTCACTGGCCGCCACCAAGGCAACAACCACCGATACTGGCAAGGATGCAGGAGGGGGAAGGAACCCGCATACACTGTCCATGGATGTAACTGGTGCAACCACTGTGGAAATCAGTATGGAGGTTCCTCAAAAACCTAAAAGCAGACCTACCCATGACCCCATGACACCATTCTGAAGGAGTGTAAATCAGTGCACAGGAGAGACACCTGCACACCATGTTTACTGCAGCTCTGCCACAACAGCCAAACTGCCATCAGCCACGTGTCCAAATGGATAGAGAAAATACGGGGCGTGTGTGTGTGTGTGTGTGTGTGTGTGTGTGCGCGCGCACATGAAGCCTGCATAACGAAAACCACCAAACACTGTAAAAGGGGAGAAGAGGAAAAAGGGAATATAATGGAGGGTAAACTTGTTCAAAGTACACTGCACACATCTATAGCATTATCACAAAGAAACCTCCTCATATTATGAATGTATGCTATTTCAAAACTAAAATCAAAAAACAAAGACACAAATAAACAAATAAATAGACACTGCACGCTTTTAGACTGAGAGCACTCTCCTAGAGGCAACTCGGCCAGATGAAAAGGGGTCTTCACCAGTGGTGATGCTGACAGCAACTAGAGGCACACTGGCACCCCATACACTGTTTCTGTCCTGCCTCTTGGACTATGACTGCCCCTTCCACTCTCCTAATGCTGCTTTGGGTCTCCACTTTTGGTCTCTAGTCTTCACTCATAGGCAAAGAATAAAAGAAGCTATTTATTACTGCTTTCCCTTTCGCAACAGCAAAACAATTACTCATGATTTTTAGTAATACAAGGGTTTGACTGGTTAAAAAACACTTTCTGCTTCTGTTTTTATTTTTGTACTCCTGTTTTACTGTTCCCTCAGCAGCACTGCGGACTGAACTCAGGGCCTCAGCTGCTAGCAAGGGCTCAACCACTTGAGCCCCACCCCCATGCCTATTTTTATTTTTGTGATAAAAGACTGATTTCATACTGATACGGCTGTGAGTGACAAGACCTTACATTGTAACTGCAGGCACCACAATGACGTAATACAGCCAAAAATAATTAACTTGAATCCATCAACTCTTTATACAGCTTTTTGTTTTAGGAAAATCGAAGAACAAGATAAATGATACCACATGGAAACTACCAGAAAAATCCAGAAGGTAGGTAGGGCGTTCTGCAGCACAACTGGTTGGGTCTCTGCACTGAGTCTCAAGCAATGTGTCAAGGGAAAAGGGACCACACCAATCAGAGAGACTTGGGCATTAAGGCATGATCCTAGCCTGGACACTGACGTAGGTAGACTCCACAGCTTCGAAGCACACTGGGGCTGACGGAAAGATGTGAGTACCATCCGGGCATTTAGTAAGAGGATCATGTACTAAAGAGGGAGGGAGTCCCATCAAGGCTGTTTTATAACAGCCTCTGTGCTCTCTAAACAAACGGCAACCCCACTCTAAAGTACTTGCCCATCTCAACAAAGAGGAAACAAGAAACACACAAAGACTTGAACATAAGAGCTGACAGCGCCTCTCTTCACCATTGCCGAGAACTGGAAAGAACCCAAACGTCCAGCAGCTCCCAGTGGATCACAAACTGCAGAGCACCTACGATGGAGCAGTGCCTCGTGGAAATGGAATGACAGGTCATTTCTCCTGACTCTGTGATCACACACCTGTACATCGTCAGAACTTACAGACCTACGCACTTTACGCTGTGACTTTTACTGTACATAAATTGTACCTAAACAAAGCTGATTTTAATATAATAAAATTAAAGACATTTTATACAGTTTGATCTTATTTTAGTTAAAATACTAACATACAGCCAGGCACCAGTGGCTCACACCTGTAATCCGAGCTACTTAGGAGGCAGAGATCAGGAAGATCAAGGTTCAAAGACAGTCCAGGCAAATAGTTCTTGAGACCCTATCTTGAAAATATATTTGACACAAAAAAGGACTGGTGGAGTGATCCAAGTGGTAGAGCACCTACCTAGCAAGTGTGAGACCCTGGGTTCAAGCCCCAGTACCACAAAAAAGAAAAATGCCAACATACATTTGTGTGTATGTGTATTAGAAAGGTACACAGAAAAACTTCCAGAAGGATATGTATTAAGACACTGATTAGTGCTCACAGGGCATTGGTATAATATGAGGTTTTGTGAGCATTTTTAAATTATCTTATATTTTCTAATTTTATGCAATGCACATATGTAGTTTTAAAATAATAAACGTCTTTTTTAGTAGAGATCAGCTTTGTTTTTTGTTTTTGTGGTACTGGGGCTTGAACTCAGGGCCTTCACCTTGAGCCACTCTACCAGCCCTATTCTTTGTGAAGGGTTTTTCAAGATAGGGTCTGACAAACTATTTGCCTGGGACTGGCTTCAAACCTTGATCCTCCCAATCTCTGCCTCCTGAGTAGCTAGGATTACAGGCGTGAGCCACCAGCGCACAGCATGATTCTTTTTTTAAAAAAGGAAATTTTCTTGAATTTCTCAATTTATTTTGATGGGATACCCATTTGTGAACTTTCGGGTATAAATTTACTTACAGTTGTGATCTGGAGTCAAGTTTTTGTGCTAAAATCATGTGATTTAGACCGTTACTCTCCTTGGCTCACAGTGAACACATATTCAATGGACACAAATGCTACAAGTATCATATCTGTATCATAGTGTTTCTGGTTTCTTCCCTTATGACGATCCCCCTCAACTTCTGAAAAGTCACTTCTAAGTTTAAATTTAAGCATCAGCCTTTCTCCCTAACAGAGTTAAAAATTAGCAATGGTTCGGAGGAAGCAAGGACGGTACACATCAAATGCAGTGAAAGGGCACTGCTTCAGTTCTTAGGAGAGAAGTGGCAGGAGAAGAGCCCACTAAGTAAGTACAGGTGCAAATGCGTGGATCTCAATCACATTTTTTCCTTGTTCACAGCACTTCACAGCACACTCTTGACTGTCCAAAGCAGCAGCTCGGGGCAGCAGACTTTCACAGCAGGGCCCTGTCCTCAAGCACTTACAGGGCTCACTGGGTCATAGCAAAGTGACAAGGACAGGAGGAGGCCTGTGGTTTTTGCTTGTGGCTTTCTCTAAGATTTTTTTTCGGGGGAGGGGTTTCTGTGGTTTTGGGGGATTGGAGTTTTGTGTTTGGATTATTTTGGGCTTTGTTTGCTTTTTTCCCTTGTTTTTAACTGGAGTTAATTATCGGCAGATAAACCCCTGCTACATGCAAGGCACTGTTGTGAATGTCTACCTGCATTCTTCTATTTAAAACCCTGAGACGGACCACCGTCTCACTAGACACAGGAGGACACAGAGATGCCTAGTACTGATGGTCAAAGCTCTTCCAACGAGGGAGCAGCAGAACCAGAGCACAGACCATGAACCCAGACCTGCTTCCAAGTCCACACTGAGGCTTTCAGTGACCATTATTCATTCAGTGACCATTATTTATTCATTAGAATAAATAATGAAGTTAAAATCCATATCCCAAAGCCAGCTTACATATCTAACCATACACAACATGAAATTTTAAAAGTAGCTCCATGCACACTAACATAGACTAGACTAAAATACTTGGGCAAAAGTTGTCAAGTGTACCCTTGAAAACTACAAACCATCAATGAAAGGACAGATTAATATAATCACTACAAAAGTCCCAGCTGCCTTTTTTGCAGAAATTGATAAGCTGATCCTAAAATCCATATGGAAAAGTAAGGGACCCAGAATAACCAAACAGTCCTCAAAAACAACAGAGGAGCTACACCTAATTTCAAACTCTATCACAAATCTACAGAGTGCAATACTGGCATGAAGACAGACAGACAGATCAACAGAACAGAATTCAAAACCCAGAACTAAAACCTCATTGTGTGGTGAACTGATTTTCAGTGAGTGTAAAGAGTACTAGATGGGGAAAGAGCTCTCTTTCAGGATATGGTGGTCGGAAAACTGGATATCCAGGCTGGGGAATGACTCAAGTGGTAGAGCCTGGCAAGCTGGAAGACCTGAATCCAAACGGCTCCTTCCCTCTGACCCCCCAAAACAGGAAAACAGAACATCCATATGCAAAAGAATGAATTTGGACCACTAACTCACTCTATCCACAAAAAAATACCTCAGAATGGATCAACAGCCTAAATATAAGAACCAAAAGCACAAACTCTTAGAAGAAAACAGAGGAGTAAATCCATGCTCTTCAAGAATGGACTCACACGTGACACCAGAAGCAAGAATAACAAACGAAAAACAGATAAACTACACTTCATCAAATTAAAACCTTTTTTGCATCAAAGGACATTATCAAAACACTGCAAAAACAACTCACAGAATAGGAGGAAATATTTGTAAATAATCTAATAAGGGTTTAATATCCAGATTTCATAAAGAATGCCTGTAACTCAATAATAAAAATAAATGGCTCCATTTTAAAACAGGCCCCCTAAAATGATCAAAGAATTTGGACAGATATTTCTCCAAACCAGATATACAAATGGCCAACAAGCATAGGAAAATAAGCCCAGCATCACTGGTCATCATGGAAATGCTGAAATAAGATGCCACTTCACTGGAGGTGTGGCTCAAGTAGTAGAGTGCCTGTGAGCAAGTGTGAAGCCTGCAGGTCAAACCCAGTCCCACCAAAGGAAAAAAAAAAAGGCTAAAGAAAGATACTATTTCATGTGGATATCTAAAATTAAGACAGACAACAAGTTATTGGCCAGGAGGCAGGAAAATTGCAACCCTCTGCATTGCTGCTGGGGAGGTAACACGCGGCAACACTGTAGAAAAGGTGTGATAATCCAAGGCTAAACACAGTTACCCCATGATCAGCAATTCTACTCTTAGGGACAAACCCAAGAGAAATGAAAACATATGTCCACACAAAAGTTCGTAAGAGCACTACTCATAAAGCCAAAACCAGGAGGTGGCGAGGGGGCAGACCCATTTCTGTCAACAGAAGGATGGAGAAAGCAGCTTCGGTATATCCATTCAAAAGAGTATTTTTCAGCAGTGGAAGGAACGAAGTGTTGACCAATGCTGCACAGAAGAAGCAAACTCACTGTGCTAAGTGAAAGAAGTCAGCACAAAGACAATTTATTGTAAGACTCACGTCCTAAAAGCTCCAGAGGAGCTAAAGTCATAGACAGAAAACAGGTTAGTTTTGCCAGGAGCTGGAAGGAAGAAGAATAAGAATGGCTGCCAGGGATAAGGGATTTCTTGTGGAGTGATAAAAATGCTTTAAAAGTAGACAATGATAACAGTTGCATATATGTGAATAAATTACGAACCACAAAATTATATAGTAAAATAGTAAATTTTATGATAGGCAAATTATATCTCAATAAAGCTTTTTAAAGACAGGTTTTTAAAAGATTATTTACATAACGTACGAAAACAAAACACTGAGACTACAGTACCTAATTTTTCAAGTTTCCTTCTTCAGAAAGTTGCAATCTCAACTCTTCAGATGCGATCTTGACTCCAGTAATCGTGTTTCTAAACTTGTGTACTGTGTTCTGTGAACAACCCTACTGAAAATCAACTAAATGAAATTCAACTTGATTAAAAAAAAAAAAAAAGCCAACACTCACTTCCAGCTAAATATAAATCTCGATTTCCAAATATCACATAAAAGCTGCAAATACTCAGAGGTTTAAACCAATTGCCAACTTTCCTGAATAAACAGCAATTCAGATTTGCTTAGTTGAAAATGTAAATATTTACCCGCTTCAAAGGAACAAAATCCTGTAAGTCTCCTTTCCCCAAATGAAGACAAATATTTCTTTTTTAATACAGAATTAATTTTAACCTGGCTAGGATATAGAGTTGATCCTTTATACCACCAGCACATACCCTGCTTTGGACTGGAACATTATGCAGTGGGACTGGGATTTGAACTCAGGACTTCATGCTGGCAAAGCAGACGCTCTACTGTTTGAGCCACACCTGCAGTCCATTCTGCTCTGGTTATTTTGGAGATTGGGGGGGTAGTCTCAAGAACTGTTTGCCAGGGCTGGCCTCCAACCATGATCCTCTCAACCTCCCAAGTGAGCCACTGGGGCAAGGCTTGGACTGGAACATACTGGAAACATGACACTATACAGTCACAAAAGTTAAACTGGAAACCGAGAAAAATCACACCCACAGTAAAACTACAACCATTAATGCCCAGAAGCTTTGAGAGTGTGGGAGGGGCTGCACTGTTACAGACTCCCTAGCCACTCAGTCTTCCTACAAATATTTCCTGGACACCATGCCGAGCAACAGAACGCTGTGGTGCTCTAGGAGCAGAGCAGGACATGGCTGGCAGGACATACTTTACAGCTGCTCCAACTCACCTGAACACACCTTCAAAAGCTAGGGATAGCTGGGCACCAGTGGCTCCCTCCTGTAATCCCAGCTACTCAGGAGGCTGAGATCTAGAGGATCACCGTTCGAGGCCAGCCTAGGCAAACAGTTCTCCAGACCTCCATCTCGAAAATAAGCAGGGTAAAAACGGCCTGGAGGTGTGGCTCAAGGGGTAGAGCACCTGCTTTGCAAGCGTGAAGCCCCGAGTTCGATAAACAGTCCCACGCACAAAATAAATCAACACAGTTGCCTAACCTTGGAGAGCAGAGCCCGTGGGCCTGGGGCGGGGTGTGCAGGCTGGGTTTTACAGTGTTGGGGATCACTGGGGAGCCCTAAGACTCAGGGTCACCCATCCCGTCCAACGCACTCGCCAAGTCCGCTTGGCCCAGCCTCGATCCTCCGCCACGACGTGGACGTGGACGTGGACCGACGGCTCAGCCTCGCACGGGTCTGGGGGACCAAGCGCGCGCTCCCGCCCCGCCCCGCCCCGCCCCACCTGGGCAGCAGCACCTGAGCCAACACCTGTGTCCCCGCCGCCGCGATCCCCGGGTCCCGCCGCACAGGGCGGGGTCCAGGAGGAGGAGCGGGACGCGCCGCGGGCGTTAGGCGCCGACTGAATACCGCACCCCGCTCCTGCGCACGCGCGCGCTCCCACACACTCCCGCGGAAACTGAGGCAGACGGAGGGACGGACCGCGGGCTAAGGGCCCGCAGCGGGACTCGAACCCGGACAGCAAGGCCACTTCCGCCTCGCGGACCTTGGTCAAGCCGCTGAGGCCCGGTCCGGCTCGCACCGACGGAGTTTCACAAAGAAAGTCTCCCGGCCCGCGCCCCTCACGCACTCACCGGCGCCGGCGCGGGCGGAGACTCGGGTTCCCGCCGCCTCCGGTTCCGTGCCGGGGTCGACCCCGGGGTCGGCTCGGACGCCGGCGGTAGTGACTGTTCCATCCCCGCGGGGAGCGGGGCGCGGGCCGCGTCCACCTAGAGCTAACGGTCCCGCCAGCTAGGCGCGCGCACCGCTCCCGCGCGCCATGTTCCCGCCGTGCCGCGCGCCGCCGAGGCAACCCACACACACCACACACACCACCTCCTCCTCCTGTCCCTCCTCCTCCTCCTCCTCCTCCTCCTCCTCCTCCTCCTCCTGGCTGAACGCGCGCCCCCGCGGAGCCGCCCCCCCACGCACACCGCGCGCGCGCACGCTCGCCACGCCCTCTCCCGCGCGCCCCGCCTGGCGCCCTCAGGAGCCGCTCGCTGTTCCTGGCACCGTACATCACCCCCGCCGCGCCTGTCCCGACAGGGTGGGGAGCGCCGCTGTTCCCGGCTCCGCGCCGCCGCCCTCCGCACTGCGGGCCACCCGGGCGGACCCTTTATTCTGTCTCTCACCTTGCTGGGCCCAGGCAAGGTCCAACCCAAAAGTGCAAGGGGACAGGCGCGACTGTGTTGATGAGATTCCCATCCTGGAGGTGTGGAGGCACGTGCGCGAGGGGAGGTGGCACAGTCACACAGGCAGACCCCAGGGAGAACCCCGAGTTCAAGTCCCGCTCCTCCCCGTGAGAGTAAACTCAGGTCTGCGGAGCCTGTTTCGTCTCAATCGGACAAGAGATGGTATAATGCAGCACCAGGTGGTTCTAGGGGTGACAAAACCTCTTAAATAGGGGGATTTTGGGGGGATCGGATTTGAACTCATGGCTTTCACACTTGCAAAGCAGGCGCTCTACGGCTTGAGCCACTCCTCAAGCTCTGGTTATTTTGGAGATGGGGGTCTCCCCAGTTATTTTGTCCCCAACTTCAGTCTCCGGATCTCAGCCTCCCAAGTAGCTGGGATTACAGCTGTGAGCCACTGGTGCCCGGTTTAAGTAGTTTCAATGGTAGAGCCAAGGGCTCTCTAGAAAGGATACAAGCGCCCTCTTGAAAACTGGTCAATTGTGAGCACACCATGTAATCAGTCGAGAGAGCCTGGGCTTCTACGTGTGCAAGGGGAAGTGTGCAGTGCCGCACAGGGTTGACCTCAGCTTTTGTAGGGGATCTTGCGTACACATTGCCTGGCCCACTGGCAGAATTCCTGCCCTGTCCTTCCAAGACTCCTAAAAGTTTAATGAAAGGGGCTCTGCTTCCAAACCCCGAAGTATAATTAGCTGGGAGGAGTTCACCCAACCCTGGGCCTACAGGGACTTCTTCCCACTATTTGCTTTCCAATCAGTGCCTCAAACCTCTCTGAAAATCCAAAAGTTTGGCAGGAAAACAATAGCAGAAAACCTATTCCCTGCTAGAAAAAAAAAGAAGAGTCAAGAGTCTCTTGGAATTTGTAAATGGTCATGTTATAGTCTGGCCTTTTTCAGATACAAATGTCACAAACTCAACTTGGGAGTAAAACAAAAAAGGGAACATACCTGATCATATCACTGAAAAGTCCTGGGGCAATTTGTCACCTTCAGTATAGCTCACATCTACCCATGTAAACAAGGGTTGTTTCCCAATACAGACCCAGGATCCCTTACACCCCTTATCTGAAATGGGGCCAGGTCTCAGATCTCAGTGTGTGTGTTTTGTTTTGTTTTGTTTTGGGGGGGAGAGTGTTGTTTTATCAGATTTTGGAGTATTTGCAAATACATAATGAGGTCCGTTAGAGATGCAACCAAAATCTAAACATGAAATTCATTTACATTTCATTACATTCATGCACACAGCCTGAAGGTGACTTTATAGAATATTTTTAGTAATTTTGTACATGCAGCAAAGTTTCCTGGTTTGGAATGTCCCATGTGACATCATGTCAGTACTCAGAAGTTTGGGGTTTGGAAACATTTTGGATTTGGGTGCATATTGAATTTTCAGATGAGAGATGTTCAACCTATTATAATTCCAGCCAGAGTTCCAGAGTTTATTTTCACTGGACTTATTTGGACCACGTGGCCCTTCCTGCGTCATCTGTTACAACCGAATGGCAAAGCTGGCTATATAGGAAGAGTTAGGGTTATCACCTCTAGAAGGACACAGAAGAGGGTGATGTAGGAGGAGGGATGTCTCCCCCTAAAAAGCAGAGGTGCAGTCAGCATCAGCACTGGGCACGCGGCTGGCACAGACAGAAGCTGCGTAGCCTACAGTGGGTTTACCATGAAGCCACCTGCCGGGTCTACTTCAGCCTCTGGGAAATGTCCCTCCATTGTTCCCATCACCCACCCCAGTCCAGGCCATTTCCCAGACCTCCTTAGTCAAAAATCAAAGGCAGTGCAGTGACCACACAGGTGCTCAAAAAGGAGCTGAAAAGACATTGTCTCCCTGCTCAAGAACATTCTATGATTCCCTCTGGCTCTTCCATCTTTCTCATGGAATCCAACATTGATGAGTTCCTTAGCACACACCAAGAACCTTGTGAACTTCATCCCCTGAATCCTCACAAAGAGGATGGCACTCGTTGCACCCATTTTACAGACAAGGAAATAAAGTCTCGGCAAATTGTCCAATGTCAGGGAGCCAATGTTAGGAAGTTCAAATTAGCACCGTATTGGTCCCACCCATTAATGCTGATGTCCCAGCTCTGTTTGCTCAGGCTTCAAAGCACTGTACCTCCAGTTAGGAAGCCAGGGTTTAATAGCAGAAGGATCCTCTAGACACCCCTTCAGGCTCCATGATCACCTCCCAGTGCCACGCCATGACTTCATGGGAGAGGGAAAAGAATTCCTGCAAATTCCAGAGTGGGGTTAGGAGGAAGTCAGTGCTGAGTGGCTGGATCACCCCGCGTGTCCCCACTGGTAAGTGTATTAGTCTCCTGCAACTGCTGTGACAAGTTAGCACAACGTGGGGAAGTTAGAACAACACAAAAGCTGGTGGAGTAGCTCAAACGGTGGCACAGGCTGCCTAGCCAGTGCAAGGTACTGAGTTCAAGCCCCAGTACCATCAAAACAAGAAAAAGTATTCTTACAGTTCTGCAAGTCAGATCCCTACAAGCAGTTTCACTTGCTTGAAGTCCAGTTGTGGACGTAAAGAAAGAGCTGGTTTCTCAAGGGAGTTCTCAAGCAGAATCCACTTTCTTGGCTTTTTCTGCTTCCAAGCTGCCTGGGTACCTTGGATTGTGGCCTCTTCCTCCATGTTCAAAGTGCATTACTACCATCTCTCTCAGCTCAGTCATCACACCCCTGTCTCCTCTGCATCCGACACCTCCTGGGTGTCTTAAAAGGGCTCTTGTGATGACTTTGGGCCCACTGAATAAAAAAGGATAATTTCTCCATCTCAAGATCAGGCCAGTGTCTCAAGTCTAGAATTCTAGCGATTCAGGAGCCAGAGATCAGGAGGTTTGAGGCCAAGCTGGAAAAAAAGTTCAAGAGACCCCATAGCACCCAGTGGCCGGGTACAGTGGCGCACATCTGTCATCCCAGTTACAGCAGGAGGCATTAAACAGGAGATGGCCAGCAGGCATAAACTGAGACACTATCTTAAAAATAACCAATGTAAAAAGGGCTGGGGTGTGGGGCTTAGTGGGTAGAGCCCCTGCCTAGCAAGCGGGAAGTCCGGAGCTCAACCCCAAATACTGAGAAAAAAAAAGACACTAGCAATAATGGCGTCTGCAAAGCCCTGTTGCCATGCAAGGCAACCTGTTGAGGGACATCCAGCCTATCAGTCATGACAAAATTGTCACAAGGAGCTACACAAAGGACTCTAGAAATGGGGAAGGGCTGGCAAACTCTGCCCCAAGAAGGAAACTACCCAAATGAGCTAAAACCCATCTAACCTGGCAACCTCAGCCTCATTCCTTCAACCACCTAAGCCCCCACCAGCCCCCCACACCGGGCCACCCAAAACTCAGAATGTTCACATACCCTCCTGATGTAACTCGCCAGCCCCCCCCACCCCCCCTGCAACGGCTGTGTGTCCTTCCTGCTGGTGGAGTGGCATTTTAACATTGGTACAGCCAGCGAGTTACAGTGTGTTGCAGCACCAACCAGGCAAAGATACAAAGAAATCAAAGAAAAAGAATTGGTGAGTTGAAAAGAGATAAAAAGGAGATGGCCGTTAGAACTGCCTACACCTGCTGGGTGCCAGTGGCTCACGCCTGTAATCCCAGCTACTCAGAAGGCAAAGATCAGGAGGATAGAAGTTCAAAGCCAGCCTGGGTAAATACTTCTTCAGCCCCTATCTTGAAAAAGACCATCACAAAAAAGGGCTGGTGGAGTGGCTCAACATGTAGTTACTGAGTTTAAAATCCCAGTACTGCAGGGGGGAAAAAAAAATCTGCCTACACTCCCAATGGCTGCCAGGCTCAGCCTTCTGTAATGCTGCAACAAATCTCATTTTCCATGAAATAAGGTGAATAGGCCCGTTTCTTGTCACCAAGGTGTTTCAACCTCCACAGACCATAGGGTTGTCGCTGTAGTCAGCCAAAAGGGACTGAAGGGTCTTGCTAAGCAGACGAGTTCCTGCTTCTTGTGGCAGTTCACTGCTCGTAATAATTAAACACACTGGTATTGAAGATCTAGATGTCCGTCTCTTCTGAGTTTTGTTAGTGTGAGTCAACACTCCCTCGTCTGAGTGAATATGCCAGTGGAGAGACAAAAGAACTAGTTCTAGAGTCAGAAAGACCTCGGTTGGGTCCCAGCTCTGCCAGTTACCAGCTGTGTGACACTGGGCTCCTCACCTAGAACATGAGGCTGGTTAGAGGATCATAACAAGGACAAGACCAGACAAGAGTTGGGCTTTGCACAGGGCCTCCCTGATCATGCCTGGGTCCACTGACACATCCACGTATATCCAGCTACCAAAACCTAATGCCTCTAGGACACAGTTCATCTGTAACTTATTTGCAGAAAAGACCGTCCTAAAACTTAGAAAATTTTTAATTTTTCAACTTACCTAGCCCCAAGGTTTCAGAGACAGCAGACCTGTATCTTCAGGGAGTAAAGGTGAGACTTACTTTTATTACTTTTATTTTTCTGGGACAGTGCCTCACTATGTAGCCGAGGCTGTCCTCAATCTCACGATCCTCCTTGCTTTACCTCCTGTGCACTGGGATTATAGGTGTGAACCACCACCATACCCAGACTGAAGATAAGAATCTGAAACTGGCTAGTGACATACACACCAAGGTACCTGCCAACCAAAAACTCCACCGCAGCCTCACGGAGCCCCTTTCCCTGCGACTTTCAAGGGGGGGACTTTACAACTGACATTCAGTGCACACAGGCTAAAACCAGGGTGACATACACCCTGAGGAACCAGCCAAGTTCCCAAGGTGGGACTCCAGATTAAAGGCACCAAACAATTTCTAACTTTTAAAGGAAAAAAAAAGGCATTCCACCAGAGCACATTTCATCAAAGCAAGTTCAGCTTCCATTGGGTTTTTAATCATACATCAGTGATTGTGGAAAAGCAATTAATTCCCATAATTAAGACAAACTACAAAAAAAGATGACAGCACAAAGAAAGGTCTGGTCTTTCTGGTTGGAGCTACAGCATCACGACACAGCAGTGCACACAGCTGGGTGCTTTGTGGTCCCCGTGTCCTCCGCGTCCTCTTGAAGTAGCCGCTTTCGTTTACTGGGAGGCTGGAAGAAGGGGAAAGAGGACGGTGTCTGAAAGATCACTATGCTTCTGGTAAATTGGGAACATTTCACAAGGAGTGTCTAGAACCGAGAATTACCAGTTGTCATGACAATGAACCCCCCCAGCCCCCGAGACTTGGACCTGTTGATGTCACTGCCATTTCTCTCTCTGATGGTTTCTAAGTACTTAAGATGCACAGGCAGTTCGCTTGCAATACGCAGATGACAGAAACCCAATGTGGCAACTGAATCCTTCCCAGGCTAGCGACGTGCCCTACAGTCCTCCCTCCTGAAGCCCCAGCTACAGCGTGCTGGGACGCGACATTCCGGTGTCCGGAGGGTAGGGATACAGGGCGACGTCAGCTCACAGTGTTTTCACCCTACGACGGGTTTATCAGGATGAGACCCCATGTGAGCTGCACAGCACGTGTACATTGACAGCAAGCAGCACGGTCTTCTCCTGAGTCATCAGATGGAAGGAGACGACAGGGGCCAGGGCTGGAGCATGGTGCTTAAGTGTGTGCTTAGCATGCAGTAAGGCCCCGGGCTCAATCTCCAACGTGAGGAAGGAGGGAGGGAGGGAGAGAAAGGAGGAAAGAGGGAGAGAGGGAAGGAAGGAAAGAGGGAGGGAGGGACAGAAAGGAGGAAAGAAAGGGAGGGAAGGAAGGAGGAAGGGAGAGAAAAAGGGAGGGAGGGAGAGAAAGGAGGAAAGAAGGAAAGAGAGGGAGAGAGAGAGGAAAGGAGGAAGGGAGGAAAGGAGGGTGGGAAGGAAGGAGGGAGGAAGGGAGAGAAGGAGGGAGGAAGGGAGGGGGAGAAAGGAGGGAGGAAGGGAAGGAGGGAAGAAGGGAGAGGAGGGAGGAAGGGACGGAGGGAGGGAGGGAGAGAAAAGAGGCAGGGAGGGAAGGAGGGAGGGAGAGAAAGAAGGAAACAAAGGGAGGGAGGGAGGAAAAGAAAGGGGGAAAGAAAAAGAAGGAGGGAAAAAAATCAAAGAGGCTAACATCTCCCACTTAGAACCCCAAGTCTTTCTCTTTTATGAAAAAGACAATCTTTTGTGCCTTAGTTCTTTCTCCGTTTATACAATTGGGAGGGAGCATTCGCCAACAGATAGCAGAACAGGAAAGGAACAGACAGGCATTTGTACTTATAAGCAATATGAGAAGAATAAATTTCTATTTTTTTAGTGGTACTGAGGTTTGAACTCAGGGCCTCAAGCTTGCTAGGCAGGCACTCTAACACTTGAGCCACTCTGCCAGCAGATTTTAAAATTATAAACAGAAAGTTATCAAGTGCTAGCTCAAATTTGAAACTCTGCAACAAATACAAATTTGAGCCTGTAACAATCTTGCCTGGCAGGAGCCCTTTTGAGTAAGTCTCTACCTGCACGGGCCGGTGCATCAGACCTACCTGGCACTGCTACATCTTCAGAGCCTGCTGGAGAAGGTCAAGTTGAAACAAAGTACCTGCTCCATTGTACCTTTAAGGACTGAAGCAACTGCCACACCCGAGACTCTCCACTGCCCTCTGCCTTGCTCACCAGTAATTTCAACCTAGTCTGTGAGTGACTGGCAGGTTACCTGGGCTGGGCCCTGGGGTAGAGCCATGGGTTTATTTTCTTTAGCCAGCAGGTCCTCAAACTTTTTCTTCATGTCCTCATCCTGTGAAGAAATTAAAACCATTAGTAGGCTGTGTCTGAAGGAAAAGGAAGCTCCTTGAAAGATAGAGCTAGGGCGTCCCTACAAAGAAGAAGAAGGAAGCAGGCTGAGACCTCCATCCTGGCCAGCCACTAAGACTCTTCCCCTTGCTAAAATGCCCGGATGAAGGCTGCTCAGGTCTGCCCGCTCAGAGCACTTTCATGAGCAGGCAGTGCTAAGCCAACCACTGGGTGAACCAAATCCACATGCCTGAGAGCTCTCAGCTGGTCAGAGAACAAAAGAAGACCTCAGCAGTGGCGGCTTTCAGAACCAACATCTTAGATCCTAAGTGATGGCAGTCAGGAAGCCAGAGTGTGGCCCTGGGTCCTTCCAGACCCCCTGCTTCCCCTGCCACCAGTGAGGCCAATGGCTCTGGCCATCCTACTAACCAACCCAGCACCCTACAAAAATTACCCATTAGGTGCTGTATGAGTTGCTAGAAGGGCTCCCAGCCCACACTACCCAAGCTTAGAGAAAGCACAACAATGGACAGGACACACCTTGCAGCGCAGGGGTGGGGTGGCCAGAGAACTCTTGCCCAGATGTGTGTGACTGGCTCCCCCTCCCTGGATGCTGAATCCTGTAGGGTTCAAGGATCTGATCTGGGAGCCCTGAGAGGGGGCCGGGCACTGTTCTCCCCATCTTCGGAAATGCAAAACATCTGTAACTAGGACGGGGGGAGGAGGGAGTGCCCTGTGGGGCAGCCAGAAGCCCAGCTGAACCACTTGCAAGTGGCGTGTGCAGAAAACACACCAGCAGCGGTTTGATCTCAAAGCCCTGTCTACTCCCCACCCAACCCACAGCCTTCCTTCTCCTATCCCTAAGCCAGGCGTACCACGGCGCCAGGGGCAGAGGCCTCCACATTCAGCAATTTTATAAACAATTCCCAGTGCCAGAGGAGAGCTGGGCACTCTGGCAGGCACAGGGACCCTCTCAAACTGTGTAAAAGGGATCCCCAAAGCCCTGTGGGCAGGAGCCCTGCCTCCTCCTGGTTTACAACAGGATTCTGCACCTACCCCATTACCATACTATGACCCTGCTCGGTGATGATGGTGGTCAGTGTTGGTCCAACCCAGACTATGGACTCCCCATGCCAGGACTTATCACTCTTTACGTGAATGTGCCCAACAGTGCTGGGTACCTGAGCTCTGAGGAAATGAACCATGCAGAGGGCTGCTGCGCTTTGATAAGTGCCCCCTGAGGCCTGTGTGTAAGAGGCTTGGTCCCCAGCCCATGGTGCGATGAGGGGGAGGCAGTGGTGGCTTTGAGAGGTGGGACCTAATGGGAAGAGATGAGATCATTGGGGGGTGTGCCCCTGAAGGAGACTGGCACTTTGTCCCTTCCTCTTCCTCTCTCTTGTTTTGCACTAGCCATGAGGTGAACAGGTCTCCCCCAACACAAACTCCCACCATGATGTGCTGACTCACCACAGTCTCATCAAAGCAATGGAGCCTGTCAGTTATGGACTGAAGCCTCCAAGACTAAGCCAAAATAAACCTTTCTTCTTTTTAAGTTGATTTGTCTTGGGTTTGTGTTATAGTAGCAGAAAGCTTTTTGGCTAACGAAATGCCCCTCTCCTGGAGGTGCTTTGTGCAGCCAGACTGTCCCCGAATCTATTAAACCTATATTTACAAATCACCAATTAGCAATATGAAAATGGACCTCACAGTTAGCACGGGTAGCCAAGCGTGTCTGTAAATATCCTTCCTTTGATATGTCTATTAAAAACGTGAAATTACAATATCCCTCAAAGGCAAGCAGGAAAAAAATCCTGTATTGTAGCAAAATAAGGCAGAAAGTGGAAAGAAGGGAAATTCTCAAAGCTGACACTGCGAGTGACAAAACAGACCAGGACTCCCAAGCCCAGCGCCAGACCCACAAAACCACTAGGTTTCTTAAAAACTCTGAACTCCCCCAAAAAAGAAAACCTAACATCACTAACAGCCAGTCTACGTCTCGTCCTCACTCAGATGTCTGCCCCACCTTTGGCTGAGAAAACAAAATGTGAACAAAGTGTGTCCACGTGAGACCCCTGTGGCACAGCTGAACGTCACCTTTTCCTTCTTTGTGAAGACAAGAAAAACAGGTTACACTGGCTCGTAAATTTCAGGCAGACACAGACCTTGTTCTCAAGGTATAACTGGCCAGCTCTGTTTTATTTTTGTCCCCAAAGGTCTTCAACTTCTAGATTTGGGACCTAAGAGCTTCCCTGTTAGGACACATGAAAAAAGCCAAGGGGTGTGTTTCTCTTCTTCATCAAAATGAAATCCCCCTTGCAAAGGCTCATTTGTCTCCAGACTCCTTTGCTCCAAGGTCTGCTGTTTCAAATCTGTGTGGTCCATTAAACGCCAACTCCTCTGACAGATTTCTTCTGGGAGGACTGTTGTTTCCAGGGCAACATCCAAAACACATGTATCTGCCTTGTTTTTCTTTTTTTTTTTTTTCTTTTCTTTTAAGGATTTGTTGTTCGCAACCTGAGTCAGCCTGAGCACAACTGTTAGGTGTGGAGGATTGGAAGACAGAACGGGGCCAGTCTTCCCAGAGTCCCCAAAGTAGAGAGGCGAGGCTGGATTGTTCAATGGGTTCCCGGCCCTGTAATCCCCAGAGTTAACAGCCTCCAGTTTAGCTACCTGGCTAAATCTCCCATCCCCACAGGACACAGAGAGGGCAGGAGAAAAGTTAACAGGAAGGAAAACGGCCATACTCCACAGGAGATCAGACTTGCGTCAGAGAACCAGGGTGATGTGTGGTTAATTCCAAGGCCAAAGATTAACCTAACAAAGCCACAAAAGACTTGCTCACTCCAGCAGTTATGAATGAGGTCACTACCAAATCTAATGGCAGCCACGGGTCCTAGCAGAAGGTAACGCAGTTTAAGAGGACCAGGTACCAGCACGCCCCGAAGGCATGCCTACTCACCAGAAGCCTGAAGTGGGACCCTTTCAACCCCATCTCCTGGGCTTGAAAAGTTGCTAGATCCTTCCCAGGAAGGCCGCCCTCCTCCACCTGCGAATTTGAGGGCGAAGAGGGCTGGAATGCAGCCCAGCCCAACCTATTGGAGGAGGAGAAGGGCAGGCACGCAGTTGGGGTGCATCCACAACAAATTCTCAAAGGGTCACTGAAGATTGAAGAAGCTGAATGCAGCCAGAGCAGGCCACAAAGGGATTTGACCACCCAAGAGCCACAGAAAACGCAGGAAGGGTTAAACGTGCCAAGCACACAGGAACCTCCCCTCACTCAGCACCTTATACCAGCAGGCGTTGCCCCTCCACCCACCTGAAGCCAGGGGTGGCTTAAGGCCTCTTCTGTGGTAAGCCTTGCCTTTGGATCCACGACCAACAACTTCTTGACAAGGTCCAGCGCTAAAGCAGCAAGAGAAGTGGGCAAATCACAGTGAAAAGACAAATAGGCGAAACCGGCAATATCACAGTATGCCAGAATTACAGGCCACCATCCAGAAAGGAAATATCATGGAGTCACAGAGTTAGGGGACAGGGCCCGCCAAGCTTCCTCACTCTCAGTGGGCTCAGAACCCCAGGAGTGATCGTGACAGTCCCCTTTTCTCCTTACTGGGACATCACAGCCTCTTAGTTCCCTGTTTCCTCTCTTGCTGCTGGACACAATTTCAAACTAATTAAAACTGAACTTGTACCCAGTTCTGCCTGAGACCCACGGATTGATGGTGAGAGGCCCTTGGCCAGAGAGGGGCTCATGGGAAGTGCAGGCTTGTCAGAATAACCCTGACTAGGGTTTGAAGGCTGCAACAGTATTCTCCCTCTCATTTACCAAACCACGATGTTGCATTATTGGACCTTTCGGTTTTTTAATCTACTTGTTCTGCAGGGAGTTCCAAGGTTGCACTTTTCAGTGCTACCTACACAAAGGAAAGCTTGCAACTACAAAGTTACTTGTTTTGCACACTTAAATAAGTAGGAGGATCCTGTGGACATTCTACTTAAAACCCTTACAAAAACCCTGTAAGGTAGGGGTTACAGAGGGGCTCTTTAAAAATAAAGAAAAGGGAGACTCAGAGAGGTTAAATAATTTGCCTGAGGTCACACAGCTTGGAAACAGCAGACCTAGGACTTGACCTCAGGCTCTCTTATTAATTCCCTCTGCCTCTCAAATGGTATAAAACTAACAACAGAAACAACAGGAGAAAACATCACAGAGTTTGAAAAGAAAGTCCCACCAAGAGAACACCCACATTTTAGTAAAGCACAAATTCTTAAACCCTTCCGTATCCATACCCTTCTCTGAGACCTCTGCCCAGACTTCGGGAATGAAGGTGTATTTTCCACTGGTGATCTGATCCTTCAGTGACACTTGAGTCTTATGCTCAGAGAAAGGTGGATACCCACTAAGGCTTAACATTGGTAGAGAGAGAAAGGAAGAGAAATCAAGAAGCGTTCTGACATGGAGACTTCTTTTTCAGCATAATGAAAAAAAAAAAATCAGGTTTGTCTTTAAAACGATGACCTAAACTAAACACACACTCTCTGCCTGGAGATGTTTATGAATTCGTCCAACCACATCCAACCAGACTACGAAGCAATGCAAACTTTCCCTACCAGATAAAAAGGATGACTCCCAAACTCCAGCAGTCCACAGCACGGTTATACCCGGCAGTCCCAGCGGAAAGCAGGACCTCTGGAGCCAGGTACGTGGGGGTCCCACATAGAGTCCTCATCAGAGACGTCTCTCCCAGAATCTTGGACTGCCCAAAATCAGTAATCTGAAATGAAGGACAAAAGGAATTGTTGTTAACGATGTCATAAAAGAAAAACATTACCATAGTCTGTGCACCCCAAAACATGTAAGCTAGATCAGTTTCTCCTGTACAGATAGCACCAAAATCTATAAAGCGAGTTAAGGTATTTAATTTTCCTGAAAATCAATATCCAAAGCCTAGGAATCCTAAGACTGGGGTTTTCCAACTTACTGTGTTCTTACAGAGCACTGAGAACTCTACCACAAACACTCTAGTTATGGATGGTTCTTCCCAGACACAAGTTCTCAGATTTGACTACACCATGGAACACCTGGGAGCTTGGGGAAAAACACTTAGAGCTGGGTGTCACCCTGAGATCCTGAGGCGAGGCCTCAGACTTGGTTTATTTAATACTAACAGGACACTAAAATGAAGCTAGGGTAGAGAAGAATGACAAGACAGGACCCCTTCCTCTCTCTCTCTCTCTCTAGTATTAAAAGGGGCTTGGACACAGGGAAGTCTAAGCAACACTGGGCCAAACCCTTTCTCCTGACCCCTACAGCAACCGTTACTAAGGAAAGGTCAAATTCTCGACCTTTTTACACTCCTGGTTTTACGTGAGGAATGAGAAGTTTCAGAGCAGAAATCTACTGGAGGGGCCACAGAGAGAAGACCCATTTCCTACCTTGATGAGACAGTCCTCTTCCTGAGATGACAGGAGGACGTTCTCTGGCTTTAAGTCCCGGTGTATAATCCCATTCTCGTGAAGGTACTGCACAGAAAGGGAGGCGTGACCCTTGAATTTAAGTGGTGGGTAGGTGAGCCGACACCGTTTACCAACACACACATCTCAGCCTGGGAGGAACTGTAAGCTAGCTGTGCTGTGTACAACCACATTCCTCAAAGTCATACTGAGCTGGCCTGGAGGTGCAAAAGCCCTGAGTTCAAATCCCAGTCCCACCAAAAAAAAAACAACAAAAAACAAAACAAGGCCTGGGAATGTAGTCAATATAAACCCAGGCCTAATACTAATCCCCACCAGTGCAAAAACTCAATAAATAGCCAGAGCTAGTCTACTCCAACGTGCAAAGATTGTCTCCTGGTCTTCAAACTTTCTCTGTCTGTGAAAACAACACACACCACACCAACGTATTAAACCACATCCTTCAGGAATCAAAAATGTCCCAAATCACAGGTCTTCACAGTGAATATAAGGGAATCAACCAGTAAGGGAGTCTAGCACTAGGTGGGTGACAACAGTCATGAAAAAGGGTTTGTGGGGCCAAGCACAGCAGCTCATACATGCAATCCCTGCTACAACAGAGGCAGAGATTGGGAGGGTTGCACTTTGAGGCCAAGGGAGTGGGGAAGAATTAGTGAGACCCTCATCTCAACCAACAAAAAGCTGGGTATGGTGGCAGGCACCTGTCATGCCAGCTATGCAGAAGGAGTAAATGGAGGCTTGTAGACCAGATTGGCCCAGGAATACACTCAAGATCCTATTCGAGAAATAACTTAAGCATAAGGAGCTTGGGGCACAGCTCAAGTGGGAAACATCTGCCTAGCAAGCACAAGGCCCTGAATTCAAATCCCATTACTGTCTCAATGAACAAATAAATAAAAGGGGAACAAACCCATGTGAGCCAAACCCAGAAAAACCTCGCTCCATCCTCACCCAACACAAAAGCTGCTCCCAGTCACTGCATTTCCTCCGTGAGGTCGGGTTTTCAAGAGAAGAAACCCTGCTGGGGAATCACCATGACCAAACAAATGGTGACATCCCTCAAACCAGGGAAACCAACCATTCCTCTGTCAACACCCTCACTTAGGACAGAAGGTTATGCACATCCCCGACCGCCTGCTCTGGTGCAAAGCACGCCCACCTGCCCACCACCACTGCACCTGCGGGGAAACTGAGTTCTGAAAGTGCACATGGTCTGTCCTAATCCCCCAAACTGCAGCCCTGCCCCTCACCCACACAGCTCCCACTGAGAGTTGACAGGCTTTCCACAAGGATCAGCAGGTACAAAAACCAAAGCCCCTCCGGGGAGACCGCCAAGCCAAGGACAGGAGACATGGGACTGTGTTGATTTCTTTAGCGCCCTTCCTCGCTTTCACAGCGACAGCTTTGTCATCTGGATCCAAGGGGGGGGGATGTTTTTGCCAAGAACAGAACAGCAAACACACAGAATCTCTTCTGAGTTTTAACCGTCAGTCCTTCGGTTTCCCTCTAACTCAGGACTTACGGGCTTCTCTTACCTGCACAGCCAACAGCATCTGATAAAAATACAGTTTGCAGGTGGCTTCTTTCAGGCCTTTACTCCCCACCACCTTGTCAAACAGCTCTCCTCCTTCCATCCTGAAACACAAAGGGCAAAGCAGGGCGTTTCTTCCTGGAGGGAAACTCACTTGGACAGAAAACAGCACAAATGAAACAAACTCGTCAAGACAGGCCAACAGGGCTGAGGGGGCAGCTCACTGGTAGAGGCCTGCCTAGCGTGCCTGAAGCTCTGGGTTCCATCCCCAGCACCAAAGAAACCCCAAAACAAAAACAAAACAGTTGCTATTTTTACAAACTTCCTCCACAATGAGAAGTCCCATTGGAAACAGAGGAACAGGATGAAAGGAGTGTGCAAAGCAGCATATGTTGTACTTGGAGAGCTTTTTAAAAAGCTGATTCCACGGCCAAGAGGCAGGGCCCAGGAGTCTGTGTTCCTATCATGCACCCCAGGTGACTATAAGGCTAGAGCAAGCCGGTGTTACAATCAAACCACCAGGGTCTAAACCCCAACTCCACCACTCCCGAGCTAGAGGCCTTTGAGTAAGTTATTTAACCTCTCTGAGCTTAAAAAGAGGTGGGGCGGGGAGGTAGAGAACACTACTGCCTAGCAGGACAGGTAGGGTAAACATTAACAGAAACCAGCGCTGGCAAAGCCAGTGGCACAGTACAGATGCTCAGCAAAGCTATTCAATCCTTTTGTCAATCAAATACAGCAACTCACAGTAAGGTTATTATGGAGGCTACAGGAGCCAATGCAGGGAAAATGCTTACCATGGTACTTGGCTCCTGGTAAGTGCTCAGTAAGTATCAGCCGGTTTTCTATTATGTTACTAAACTTTGTTAACCAGATTCGATCAGGTAACAATCTTCCCTTTGGTAGACATTCCCTAAAGCAACATGGGGACACCGGTCTCTCCAGGTGTCTCTCAGGACTGCTGTTTATTATGTCATCTCAGTGGTCACTCTGCATTGCCACCATTCACCAGCTGGGAACAAAGCATTCTCTGCCTGTCACAACAGCAGCTCGCAGATGTACTCAGGAATAGACAGGAGACCGGCCTCTTCTAGGACTGAGGCAGGAAATGATTTTGGCTATGTCAGATGAGACAGGACGTTATGGTCACTGAAGTGAAGGAGCAAGACACTGAGATATTCGGGTACCACCAGGTAACCAGGTCCCATGATCCCAAGCAGCCAATGTTGCTGGGCACCATGGCTCACACCTGTAATCCCAGCTACTTGGCAGGCTGAGATCAGGAGGCTCAAGGTTCGAAGCCAGCCTGGGCAAATAAGTTTGCGAGACCCTATTTCAAAAAACCCATCACAAAAAAAGGATTGGTAGAGTGGCTCAAGTGGTAGAATGCCTGTCTAGCAAGCCTGAAGCCATGAGTTGAAACCCCAGTGTCACCATATATACTCATAGATGTTGAGTCACCACATGTGCCAGTGGTTTGTCTGCAGGGGCTTTCCATCCCAAATAGTGTTTCACCCTGACAAGGTTCTGCATGTGTGGCAATCGTCATTATTATCCACATTTAACACTAAGAAAATGAGACTCAGAGAGGAGAAATAAACTTCCCCCTGGCTGGCCAGCCAATCACCTGTAGACTAAATTTCTAACCCAGGCTTCAGAACAGGGCCTGGAATGCCACACAACCCCGGCTTTGGAAACACCGGCGGACTCTCACAATTGATATTAACACCCCCATACACACACACACACACACACACACACACACACACATCTTGTGGGTCCAACCACTGCGCACAGACACACTGAGGGCCCTGCGTGAGAAAAGCAAGCCTGTGTTCAATTCTTTGCAGGCTTATAAGCACTTCAATAGAAAGAGAAATTCAAAATGTCTACTACTTACAACTCCAAAACAATGTAATAATCTTCTGCATCAAAAAAGTTTTTAATCTTGATGATACATGGCTAAAATGGAGAAGAAAGGGAAAATAGTGAGAAACTTCCGAAAACAAAAACACAAAAAAAAAAAAAAAAAAAAAAAAAAGAGAGAAACCACAAAAACCACAGCATTTAAGATATCTTCCCAGACGATCAGAAAGGCAAAGCCGGCACTTGGCTCCGTCTCTGGAAGCTTTGAAGCTGAGGTGAGAGACTAGTCCATCCTCTCTTTAGGAGGAAGTGATACCTAGGAATGAAAGCTGGCTGTATGTAGCATAGGCTGGCTTCGAGCTTTCGATCCTCCTGCCTCTGCCTCCAGGGTGCTGGGATTATAGGAGTGCAGCACCATGCCCGATTTTCTTTCTTAAATTAGATGGCGAGTTCAAAGATGTTCCTCCTTTCACTGTCTTGCCTTAGAAATTACATTTATCTCGTATTGTTTTGCATGTGTCAGATATCATATAACGTTTTAATATTTAAAGGAAGAGAAGAGGATACAAAGAAGGGAAAGAAAGAAGTGAAGAAAGGAAGGCAAGAAGAAACAAATCCTTTGGCCCCTTGCTTCCAGTAGGGATCACCAGACCGTTACGACTTAGTCTCACCCTGTTCCCCACCCACCTCCCCAGCATCATCTCCTGCTCCTGGTCCCATGCACCTTTCTCTCCAGACCATAAGATTCACGGCCCGCCTCAGGCTGTTCCCTGTTCTCCTTTCGGTGCTCACCACTGCTCACACACCACTCCTGCCTACCATCCAGCCGCTGGCACACTTGGCCTCAGGTGGACCGTCCCCTCAAAGCACAGTCACACACCAGGCATGGTCCTACCCCACCTTCACTAGCTATCTCCCACCAGGCTGTGGGCTCTAGAAGGACAAAGAAAGGAAACTAACACCCACCATGGGTCTTCCTTCACCAGATGGCACAGGAATGGAGCCAAGTCCTAGTTATCTTCTAGACCCAACATCCAGCTCAGCAGCTGGCACAACAGAGACATCATACCAACCTCAAAACCCAGCCACTGAGTGCAGACCAGCCAGGTTTCAGCCTGGGAAACATAAGACCTGGAGGGCTGAGCTGAGAGCAAACCAGCCCCACCACTCCTCATCTGGGATCCCAGTACACTACAAACAACTGCTATTGTCTCAATAACAAGAACTCTGAAGACTCATTATCAAATTATAGAAGGAGGAACAGACAGGAAAGAAGGGTTGGGCGCAGTGGCTCACACCTGTCATCCTAGCACTTGGGAGGTACAGATCAAGAGGATCACAGTTTGAAGCCAGCCAGGGGAAAAAGTTGGTGAGACCCCATCTCAACCAATTAAAAAAAAAGCTGGGCATGACAGCACATGTCTGTCATCCCAGCTACAAAGAAAGTAGAAATAGGACAGGCCTGGCCCACCATAAATGTGAGACCCAACTCAAAACAGTAACTAAAGCAAAACAGGCTGCGAGTTGAGCTCAAGAGACAGAGCACCTGCCTAGCAATGCAAGGCCCTCAGTTCAAACCCCAGTGCTATCAAAAAAAAAAAACAAAGCAAAGAAGGGCTAAAATCTTTACCCACCATAACAGGAAAGCAACAGGCTATTTGAAATGAAGAAACCATTTACGTACATTATGATAAAACCTGGAGGTAAATTCTGGTAACAACAGCTAAGAGTTTTAAAATGTTAACAGAAAGGAGGATGGGGGGGTGTGCAATAAAAGTAGTGACAGTATTTAAATTTTTTTTTTCAAGACAGGATTTGGCTATGGAGTCCACAGGCTTGCCCTGAATTTGAGATCCTCCTGCCTCAGCTTCCCAAGTGCTTGGATTACAGGCATGCATAGCCATACCTGGCTAGTGTTTGACTCGAGATTATAAAAACGTGATGTCTGGATAAAATTATCTTTTAAGGAGAAGGAGAAGAAAAGGCACACACGGGAAAGGAAGAGGAGACGAAACGGGGAAGTGGGCACTGCCGGACTCCACCTGGCTTCGTAACAGGCAAGTGTCCATCCGGGAATTAGTGCAGCCAGGAGTTGATTAAGCATGGAGAGGTCCCCAACAATCAGACCCATGAACTGTGTATTGTAGTCTCCCCCATCGTCAGGGTCACTTGAGGGCTGTCACAGATGAAAGTCTGCCAGGAACCAGACGGTCCACTGTGTCACCGGGCAGAGTCCCAGGAGCACAGACCACTATGCTGCCCTAGTCACCTTCTCTGTGCTCCCCAAACCACTGAAATCTCACACTGACCCTTGTGAGTGACCCTGTCTCCACGTACAGGTGAGGAGGAGACAGGGAAAAGTAAAACAACCTTCTCAGAGCAAGGAGGTGACAGACAGGGGACGGGAGCCGGCATCTGTCTCCACACTGAGAGAGAAGACAGCCTGACCCAGTAGTGTCTGACACTTGACCAAATCAGTGTCCGACTGCAAAGGCCAGGTACGCAGCCCACTAGAACCTGTGCACAGTCCCCAAAGGTCAAAACGCACTCAGGAATGAATTCACAAGGATTCCACAGGCCCTTGGCACACGCCAGGAAACTTGCCCACAGACTTGCTTTAGGGTTCTAAATTGTTTCTTCTGACACTGGGTACGGGACGTGTGTACATGCTGTGTTTGGGGACCTGAACATCAGAGAAAAGTCTCTGGAGGAGACTTACTGCTTAGATTTGGAGGGGAAGGGAAGGAGTTGTTTTGTTTTGGTTTTGTGTTGTGTTTGCTTTTTCCAGATTTGAAGAATATGCCCTTCAGAGACCCCTCCCCCCCTCAAAAAAAAGAAGAAAATGAATGAACAGATAGACAGACAGACAGACTCCCAGTAGCTGGGCACTGGTGGCTCACGCCTATAATCCTAGCTACTCAGGAGGCTGAGATCAGGAGGATCAAGGTTCCAGGCCAGCCTGGACAAAAATGGTTGGGAGACCCCATCTCAAAGGAAAGGCTGATGCCAGACTCCAGCAGCTCACACCTGTAATCCTAGCGACTCAGGAAGCAAAGATGAGGAGGATTGCAGTTGGAAGCCAGCCCGGACAAATAGTTTGAGAGACCCTATCTTGAAAAACCCAATACAAAACGGATGGCGAAGTGGCTCAAGTGGTAGAGCACCTGCCTAGCAAGTGTGAGGCCCTGAGTTCAAATCCCAGTACTTTAAAAAAAAAAAAAAAAAAAAAAACCTGGACCTAGCAAATTCAGGAAGAAAAAGAAATTGGAAGAAAACCAAGCAGTGAGGCCAGCCGCTTGGCCTCCCATGGGGTGGCGAGTTCACTGAGTCCGGAAGGAGCCTATTGAAGGACTGTGTGAAAGGCAGTAAATTTGTTCTTAGTTTCACCTTGTTCTTAGCGGAATTAGGAAGGGGGTGTGAGTGAAACTAGACAGAAGAAATTCTTTTGTTGTTTGGAGATTAGAAATCACAATAACAAAATCATTAGTTGGCAGGAAGATTTGGATCAAAGTTTAACTCCAAGGTCAACCCAGCTTACGATTACATGAGTACTCATTAATAAAGAAACCGAGAGAACCAACACAAAGAAAGATAGGATCAGTCCCACACTCTAACCTTTTCTTCTCACCTTTTCAGAGCAAGAAACAACTTCCATAGAGACAAAAATCAACATTGCACAGAAAAGATAAGAATTACTTACAGCCAGGTGAGGTGGCTCACGCCTGTAATCCTAGCAACTCAGGAGGCCGAGATCAGGAGGATCGAGATTTGAAACCAGCCCGGGCAAGTAGTTCTCAAAACCCTATCTCAAAAAACCCTTCACAAAAAAGGGCTGATGGAGTGGCTCAAGTGGTAGAGCACCTGCCTAACAAGCATGAGGTCCTGAGTTCAAACCCCAGTGCCACCAAAAAAATAAATAAATAAAAAATAACTACCAATACCTAAGGAGGCCATTTAATCATACATAAAGTTGGAATGCTGTCTTAATTATTCAATACCCTTGGATTTCTCTGGATTACTCCAAATAAGAACTTGAAGGTATTAAAAGCGCAGGTATAATTAAATTTACTAAAGTTACCATTGTTGTTATAAAAATGATCTACTGATCAAATCTCTAGGAGACAGGATTTCTGGTGTCAAGAACTAACTCGGTAATTATCTAATCACAGATTCATAAACCTTCACACAGTTTGGTCCTCTTCAATTTCAAGCTAAGTGACATCAATGAGCAGAACACGGACACACAGGTGCAAATTAGGGAAGGCACACTGGTACCAGTTGCACTGTACTAAAACTGAAATGCCTTACCGTCTGCACATCTTTTCAAGGTAGCCGTTGGCTAGCCATACTCACGTGATTTAGTTTTTTCAAAATCTCTATTTCAGTTTGAACATTGAGAGCCGGATCCTATGAGAAATAAAATACCATTGGAGCTTATAAATATTACCAACAATAATAGCCAGTATTTTGGGGGGGAGGTACTGGGGTTTGAACTTGGGGCTTGGTGCGTAGTAGGCAGGCGCTCGAAAGTTTGAGCCACTCCGCCCGCCCCCTTGCCACTATTTTTTAAATGTTTAGTTGAACATTTGAGTAAAGGCTACCTGCACACCAAACCAGGCTCCACTCACACAAGGAAACCAAGACTCTGAGCTGGGGACGAGGCTCAAGTGGTACACCACCTGCCTAGCAAGCAAGCAGGAGACCCTGAGTTCGAGCCCCAGTACTGGGAAGAAAAAGAAAGAAATCAAAACCCAGATATCAATGAATTAAATAAGTCACCTAAAATTCCTCTGCAAGGTGCTGGGCAAATTGCAAGTGTTCAATGACTAGCCAGACGCTGTTGTCAGTTCTTTTGAGAGAGTCACCTCACATGAGCCTCCTGATTCCCAAATGAACTGGATTCTCTCCCATCATTCTCCTTTTACAAAAGCTGCCACTGAGGCCCAGATCCACAGCCAAAAGCCAGCGCGTTTCCCCTACAACAGAGCTCACTTGCAAGCTCCAGTTGGGAGTTATGGCATTATTTACATTCAGAAGAGTGACAAAAACGAATGCAAACCATGGCCAAGAAGGTGCTTAATTAAACTACATGAAGAAAGCACTGAATTCAGTGCAGACACTGAATCCAATGGCAACTGCAGGCTACCATGGGCAGCTAGACTCAGGATCCCAAAGTTGTCCTCTCTTACAGTTGCAAAAGGATAACTGGGATCACTCAGCTGCCTGGGCTACACCCTCCCCGAGCAAAGAGGATACAGGATTACATATTTATATAAAATGGCCTTCAGCGAAGACACCCCAGATGGTGAATTTTGAAGGCCTGGCCCTTCCTACCGGCTGTTACACTCATTACAGCATCAGTGCGTGTGTGCTCTGATAAAAAGAGGGTCGTAAAACACCCGCCTCGATTCTCAGAGTGAAACTGAGAAGGAAAATGTTACTAGAAGTTTTTAACAATCTGGTAGGTATTTTCTTATTTTCTTCTCCCCAGCATGGGAAGCAAATCCAGAATCACAGGGGAAAAAGATCTGCGGCCAAGCCAACACGGAAAGGAAATTCCTCTGGCCATGTGAGAATGGAATTGTCTAGGGGAAAAAAATAAATAAATAAATCTTAAAGAATTTTAAAGTATAATAGCCAGAAACAGCTGGCGGCAAAGGAAAATGTGGTTAGGGGCTGTGTCTGACGTGACTTTGCTGGGTCACGTGTGCATACACCAATATGTTTTGTCACATCGCTCATATAAAAAAATGTGGATTAAGAAAATGTAATGAAAGAAGAACCACTATAGAGAAATTATTTAAATTTTAAAACCCTGAAGGCTGGGAATGTAGCTCAATGGTAGAGCACTTGCCTAGTATGCATGAGTCAGACCCTGGGTTTGACCCCCAGCATCACCACCACCCCCAAAAAAATTTTATTTTATTTAAAATTCTGTAAGTAATCCATACAGTAAGATATTCATTGACGCAGCAACCAGAAGAGCCAAGACTAGCTGGCCACGGTGGCTCACATCTGTAATGCCAGCTATTCAGGAGGCAGAGATCAGGAGGACTGAGGTTCAAAGCCATCCAGGCAAATAGTTTGTGAGACCAGATCTCACAAAACCCATCACAAAAAAGGGCTAGTGGAGTGGCTCCAGGTGTAGGCCCTGAGTTCAAACCTTAGTACAACAACAACAAAAGAAAGTCAAGACTTGAGAAGTACTTAAATAACAACCAGAGAAACAGTGAGCATTCGATGATAAAGTTGGTGCCACCCTCTCTTTGTGGATGACTGTGACAGCTTCTACAAAGCATCCAGGCTCTTCCAGACCATTTGTACAGAGTTCAACTCAGACCCTCCCAACTGAAGTCACACCAGGCAAAGTACAGTCAGTGCTGCCTTATTTACCGACTGGCTCTTCGGACCTCCCCAGTGCTCTCCAGGGCACACAGGGAAGAGGTTCAGGAGGGTGGGGACAGGCACATTGTTACTCTTCTTTGCCATTGTGGTTGTCATGGTTGGAAACATGCAATAAGAAAGATACTCATCAATTTGTAGAATGAGTCAAAATGATACATTATTGTGAGAGTGCTAGGGATTACACATTGACAGGATTGCTTCAAAAAATATAATAAAATGTGCTGACTAGCTGGAGGAGTGGCTCCAGTGGTAGGGCGCCTGCCTAGCAAGTGCCAGGCCCTGAGTTCAAACTCCAGTACTGCAAAAAAAAAAAAAAAAAAAAAAAAGAAAGAAAAAGTTCAAAAGAGAGTGTATACTTAGGACAGATTTAAATCTAGCTTTTATAAGATTTTTCACTTTTACTTTCCATTAGAACTCTGTAACTCTTAAATTTGCTTTGTCAGGACAACCCAGGAATTTCGATAAAGTTGATTAAAGACTCAATCAACACACAGGATGTGTCAGGAAAAGTTTACGCCATCGTGCATATATGGGCAAGCAGGATTCAAACTCTACCTACAGGATGACTTCAAGCACCTAAAAACACAAATCTGTCTGAACCCAGACTAGAAAGAAAACTGAAAACAGCTGTGGGGTTACAGTGTGGGATTATGTCTGGATTTTTTTTTCCCCTCTAATTTCTTTTCAAAATTATTGTAAAACAATCCTATAACTTTGAATTGGAAAAAAGAAAAATCCGTATTGCTGTGTACGTTATTGTATACAACTAAGTACTCCTGGAAACAAATTATCAGTAAGGCAGTGTTCCTAGCTTAATGAAAAGTCACTTAAAATGTTTTCAGCGTTTTTTGGTAATCTTGACGGTGACATGACTTGGGGAAGGTGTGAAGCCATGCAGAAGGGGGCTGTCAGCCACAAATGCAGTACTTACAACCTCTCTGGAACAGTTAATAGCAAACTTCCTTTTGCTGATAATCTTTACGGCTACCTTCTTGCACGTTTTCCGTTCGAAAGCCAACTTCACCTCTCCGCAAGCGCCACTAGAGGGAACAACACAGGGACACTCAGGGGGTTAAAAATCATGAGACCAGGCTCACCCGAGTCTGCCTTAACCCTAAGAAGCATAGAAGAGTCCATATAACAAATCTGCCAGTGGTGAGCCTTTGAAACAACACTGAGTCCAAATTCCACTCGTGAGCTGGGTGACACAGACTTCAGTATTTTTTTTTTTCCAGTGGTACTGGGGTTTGAACTCAGGGCCTCATGCTTGCTAGGCAGGCGTTCTACAGCTTAAGCCACTCCACCAATCCTGTTATGTGTTAGGTAGCTTTGAGATGGTTGGCTTTGAACTGTGATCCTCCTGATTTCTGCCTTCAGAGTAGCTGGGATTACAGGTGTGAGCCACGGGCGCCCCACTCAGACATCAGTCTTATTACAGCCCCAGACTGTGAGATTCTGAGAAAGAGGCTAAGCAAAATGAGAGTGAAATTACTTAACCAAGAAGAGAGAAAAACATCAACGCAGGACAATGTTCCCCAGCCAAAAACGAGTACCCCAAAACAAGCAACAGAAAACAGAATCTGCAAGTCAATTCTTTTCAGTGATATTTTTCTGTCTTTATTCTCTGTCTTCAAACAAAGTCATAAGCAGTTTGGTATTATGAATTGCACTGCAAAGGTACTACACAATTAACCTGCTTATGGCAACCTCTCATAAACATTTTCAGTTAGCCAGACACCAGTGACTCACGCCTGTAATCCCAGCTACTTGGGAGGCTGACATCTGGAGGATTAAAGTTTGAGCCCAGCCCGGAAAAATAGTTCATGAGACCCCATCTCCAAAATAACCAGCACAAAATGTACTGGAGGTGTGGCTCAAACAGTAGAGCACCTGCTTTGCAAGCATGAGGTCACATTCAAAAAAAAATTTTAATTAACTAAGATACTACTGATGGGGAGAAAGGCTATCTAGGTTACTCAGCACACACTTAATCCTACAGAGGTTCTGTCCTGCAAAGCTTGGGTCAGGTCAAGGCGATGGCTTCTGAGTCACCATCACCCACTGGCTGCCTGAAGGGGACCATGGCAACTATGGCCAATTTTGAGGGTGTGAGGTGAGAGGTTTACAAGCCATCTTTTTTCACTGTGTTAAATACACTATATGAAGTCCATCACTATAACTCAAGTGTACAATTCAGTACCATTCCAGACATCCAGTGTTCTGCAAACCCGCCATCTAGTTCCAGAATATTTTCATCACCCAAGTGGAAGCTTTCAGCAACGAAGCAAACACCTGCCATTCTACCCTGCCCCCGTCCCCACCCCTGGCAACCTTCTGATCTGCCCACTCTGCGCATTTCGCATCATCGAAATCAGGTCGTACGTGGCCTTTTTTTCAGGTTTCTTTCACTTTAGCATGTTTTAAGTTGACCCACACTGTGACACATCTCAACATTTCATTCTTTTGTTTGTTTAACACTGCATCTTGCTATGTTGCCCAGGCTGGTCTCAAGTGATCTTGTGGACTCAAGTCATCCTCCAGCCTCAGCCTTCCCAGTAGCTGGGACTACAGGTATGCACCACAGCGCCTGGCTACTTCATTCCTTTTTATAACTGAGTAATATTCCATTATCTGAAAAGAGCACATTTCATTTATCCATCCACTATCAGGGGAGGAGAGGAATCTTTTCATGTAGCACAGGAGGGCCTCAAATTCACGATCCTCCTGCCTCAGCCTCCTGAGTGCTGGGATTACAAGTGTGTACCACCATGCCTGGCTTCCATTCATCTTTTGAGGGACACTAATTTGGGTTGTTTCCACCAGGCGGCACTGGGGTTTGAACTCAGGGCCTCACGTTTGCTAGAGAGGAGCTCTACTGCTTGAGACAAGCCACCAGCCCCGGCTTCCATCTTCCTGTGAGTGATTTCTTAGATATGGCACCAAAAGCAACCAGAGGAAAAGAGGAACAGACCTCATGATGGTGAATGGAGCTCTTGTGAACATTCACGCACGTTTTGATTTGGACATCTGTTTCCAATTTGGGGGCCTCTCTGTACCTACAAGGAAAAGTGCCAGCCGTATGGCTGCTCGGGCTAACTTCTGGAGACTGGACTGCTTCCCCAGAGGTGGTGCCATTCCACATCCCCACCAGCTCCCACCACGCCTGTTGCCTCTGTTTACCCATCACAGTCATAGGAGGTCAAGGCGAGAGGGGTGGAGAGGATTGCAGTATGGCTTTTGTTTCTGTGTTGCTGTTTTGTCTTCAACGTGACTTCCTTTGCATTTCCTGAATGACTGGTGTGCTGAGCACCATTTCTCACGCTCGGGGTTATTTGCACATCTTCTTTGGAACTCTTTGCATGTTTTTTGTTCCAAATCACTTTCTTCGTAGCATTACATGAGTTGTGTGACTCTCATGTGTTTTGATCAAAGTCACCCTCAATTATGTTGCCTTAAGCCTCTTACTCCCTTTGCAAACAGTACTTAGGGCATTTTCTTTTTTGGTCGTGGTGGTAGTGAGGTTTGAACTCAGGGCCTCATGCTTGCTAAGCAGGTGCTCCACCGCTCGAGCCACTCAACCAGCCCTGCTATTTTCGTGTGTGTGTGTGTGTGTGTGTGTGTGTGTCTGTGTGTCTGTGTGTGAGAGAGAAAGAGAGATCCACTTTGGTCATGTTCACCCTCCAGTACCCTCTCCTTCCCCTTCCTTCTCCTGCCAACTGCCCACCCCCTTCCCCGAGCCAGTTCCTTTCTTATGGCACGTTCCACTTTTATTACTGTCATTTTAGGTCTAGGCTCCACATCTGAGCAAAACAACGCAATGCTTGGCTTTTTGAGCTTGGTTTCTGATGATTTCCCCTTCTATCCATTTTCCTGCAAGTGGCATCGTTTCGTTCTTTTTTGGTGGCAGAGGGGTTTGAACTCACGCTTGCTAAGCAGCCACTCTACCACCTGAGCCACTCCGCCAGCCCTTCATTCTTCTTTCCAGCTGAACAATACTTGCTGTGTACACAGACCTCATTTTCTTTATCCACTCATCAGCTGTTGTCACCCGGGCTGAGTCCATGGCATGGTCCTGGAGAACACCTGTGACGAGCACAGGTATGCAGGGGTCTCATGCATTGTGCACTCCTCAGAGCCCATTGTTTCCTTTTGCTGTTGACTTCTGAGAGCAACTCATCAGATCCAGCCACCTTGTAAGCGAGCCAGATGGCAAGGGGATTTCCAGTAACATAGAATGATGTCTCTCCTCTTGCTGATCTTTCTTTAGTAATCATTTTCCACAAAGATACTGACGGTGGAGCAAACTTATTTAACAAGTTGGTAATAAATTAAAAGTTTCCGATTTTAAGGTATTTCTTCCTTGTTCCTTCTTCTTTCCCTCCCTCTCTCCCTTTTTCTTTAATTCTGAGGCTTGTTATGTAGCCCAGGCAGGTCTGAAGTCCTGGAATTGATGGAGTGCACCACCAGGCCCAGCTCAATTTTAACATCGAATACAGAAAATACCAGTAGGTTTTAGCTCTTTGGGCCCTCAAGTCAAGTTTTAATTCTTGTTCATTTGTCTTGCATTGCTGAGGATGAAACCGAGGGCCAAGGGCTTGGTGGGCCAGCACTCTGTCACTATGTGACTTCCTCAGCCCTGTCCTCAGTAATTTTTTAGAGTGACAGGGGTCCTGTACTACACATTTTGAGACCACTGTCATAGCTTCTATTCAATGCTCTGCTGTATTTCATGTCCCAAGAGGGCACAAATCCTAAACAGTGCAAAGATACCCTTCTGGCCACTGTGACAGAATTCCAGTAACAAAAGCTGGAAAGATTTATTTTGGCTCAAGGTTTCAGAGGTGTCAGTCTATCACAGTGGACAGAGCATGGTAGAGTTCACACCATGGTGGCCTGGAAGCAGAGAAGATCTACAGAAAGAAGCCTGGGCAACATAAAGCTCCCCAGGACACCTGGTGACCTGCTTCCTCAACTAGGCCCTGCCTTCTACCTCACCACCTCCTCTCCCAACGCCTCAGACTCCACTCCACCACCCTGATCAGTCACTTCCCAACAGCCTCTCAGCCTCAATACAGGAGCCTGAGGGGGACATTTCATATTCAAACCAGAGCATGCGACCACAGTGTGTCTTCAGAAGCCGGTGAAATGTTCAGAAACTGATGGTGGTGATGCTTTCAAATAAATCACGAAATTGCACTTTTTCCTTTTTCTTCCTTTTTTTAATGCTGAGGGTTGAATTTAGGGTCTTACACTAAATTACACACTTAATTTAAAAGAGTGAATTAAGCTAGGAATATAGCACAGAGACCTGGATTTGAACCACGGCATCTCACTCACACACACACACACACACACACACAAAGTATCCCTGCGCATGAAGCACAGCTCAGGAAAAGCTGCTTTCCCTAAGTCATCATCAGTAAAATTTATAACACAAGTTTATTTCAATTGATCATTGCCAAAAAATCAATAATACATCTATCAGGAATAGTTGTCCTACAACTCTGTCAGGAATGGATAACGAGTTATAAAACCAGGTACAAAATATTAACCAAAGACAAATGTGTAAGAAAAAAAAACCCGAAGTGCAATCTGTTCTGTAAGGAAAAACAGGAATTTACCTTCCAAGGGTTTTGGACATGATGTACTCGTCTCGTAATTCCTTAGGATAAACTGATTGGTCATCTACAGTCAGGTCAAAAAATACAAAAACTAGGAAAAAAGGCAGAAACAGGCTTGTTAATTCATACAATTAGAAAACTGGTTCTGAAATGTAGCTGTCACGGGGAATATAAGACAATTGTTTTAATTACATTTAACATGCAACCCTGGAGGAATCAGTGAACTAAGCCAACCCTGTCATGAAAGCCATGAGAAAGACAGCCGATTTCATCCCTCAGTGGAAATACACAGCCTCGCTCTCACAACAGTGTAGAAAACCTTTAACCCATCTGCTGTTCACACTCACTGACCTCAGATCGTTACCAAATAACACTATCTCAAAATACCCGTGCAAGTTAACACTGGCCTAGAACCAAAAAGCAATTGGTCTTCGTCTACAAGAAATGTTCTAGGCAAATAAACATCCCAATACAAATTCAACCACAATCCAGGCGCCAGCAGCTCACATCTGTAATCCCAGCTACTTGGGAGGCTGAGATCAGGAGGATCCCAGTTTGAGGCCAGCCTAGGCAAATTAGATCTCAAGACCCCCATCTCCAAATCAACCAGACCCAAATGGACTGGAGGTGTGGCTCAAGCGGCAGAGCACCTGATTTACAAGTGTGAAGCCCTGAGTTCAAATCCTAGTTCCACCAAAAAAGAAAAAAAAATTAACTAAGACACCAGAGTTCAATCTTGATGCTAATGTACTTAATTTTACTTATTTTAGGCATATTCTAGAAGGCCACAGAACAATTTTCCTTTTACTCAAGAAGTAATAAAAACAAATCAGCAATAAAAAAATTGCCATAAGACCGTAATCTTACCCTTATTTCTAGACAGTGAAAGTGCAATTTCAGAATTGTTACTCAAAGGACGGCGTTTTCCCTTCCCCACCAGCTCTGCATTTACAAAGGTTCCATTCCCGCTGTGGTCTTCTATGCATGCAATGTAGGAGTTTTTGGGACCCATTTCCTAAAACAGGGAACACGTTATTTCAAAGTTTAACAGCAGAGATTTACAGTGGGAAGACATCCAAGAGTAGTGACTAGAGATCACCAGGTCGCCCAGCACATGGACGTTTGTCACCTACCCTGAAAATCCGGAAGTGTTTCTTGCTGTATGTCCGGTATTTATCTGTTCTTTTCAGCAGGGGTTCATCAAAGCAATAGTCACAGCTTTTGTCCCTCCCAAACCAGTAGCTGTCATTAACGCAGTCTGGAATACAAGGCATATACCGGAGGGCTGGTAAATTTCAGGTATCAAACACATTTCAAAACCAGGCACCAGTGGCTCACGCCTGTAATCCCAGCTATTCAGGAGGCAGAGATCAGGAGGATCTCAGTTCAAAGCCAACCCAGGCAAATAGTTCTGCAAGACCCTATCTTGAAAAAACTCATCACGAAAAAGGGCTGGTGGAGTGGCTGAAGGTGTAGGCTCTGAGTTCAAACACCAGTACCACAAAAAAAAAAAAAAAAAGTTTCAAAATTATTCCTCAAATCTACTTATGGGAAAAGGGCCTAAAAAGACAATCAAATTATAGATTTGATTTATCAAGAAGATTTGTAAGCGTGAAACATGGGAGAGCAGGTGTGCAGTATAGCTCTGTGACAGAGAGCACACTTAGCATGCTCGAGGCCCTGGGATCAACCCTCAGCAACAGCAACAAAATGCGGGTGAAAAACAAAGTTTGACAGCCACAGGTTTAATCAGTGATAGTTTATACAAAACCACGAAATAACAAGCAGCCATTAAAAGTCTCAATTTTCAATGACTAGGAAGAAGAATGTCCTGGTGGGTACCTTCCTAAGACTTCCTGTCTTACTTAAAACCTAAGCATGGCCTGCTGGCTGCTCAAGGTCAAGCCCTCCCCTTGGACCTCTCTCCCCTTGCTCCTTATACCCAGCCCCCCTGGCCTGCTTCACTGCCCAAATATGACAGATGCATGGGGTCTTTTGGCCTTTCTACCTCCTTCCCCCAACTTTCTCGTCCCTTTGTGTGTGACTCAAATATCTCCCATTCAGCTTTCCACATAAGCAGAGCCTTACCTCACCTTCCACCTGTCACCATAATCAATCCTGCTCTGTGGCCATCCTAGGTAGGGGCCATAAATGAGCCCTGAGTTCAAACTCTGGTACTGCCAAAAAACGAGTACAGTGACAGGCCAGTGCCTGTGGCAGCCAGGTAAAGACACACTTGGGAAAATATTCCCAAATAATACCACAAAGGACTAACTTCCCTAATAAAGATAAAGTCTGTACAAATCAAAAGTATCAAAGGCAAACCAGTAAAATGTGGCAAAGCATATAAAAACACAGTTTATAGACAGAAATACAAATAACTCAAACATATGAAAAAAGTCTACGCTAACCCAATGCAAAGTTGGTTTTTTTTGCAGCACTGGGGTTTAAACTCAGGGTCTACACCTTGAGCCACTCCACCAGTCTTTTTTTGTAAAGGGTTTTTTCAAGATGGGGTCTCACAAACTATTTGCCTAGGGCTGGTTTCCAACAGCAGTCCTCCTGATCTCTGCCTCCTGAGTAGCTGGGATTACAGGCGTGAACCACACCACCCAGCTTACAATGAATTTTTAAAAACCAGAACCACATTCAGTACCTATGTTTCCTCTACCAGACTGATAAAAAACAGAAAATCCCAGAATACACTGTGTGGGCAAGAGGCCTGGAGAAGCGGGTACACTCCCACACTGTTATGAAACATCACCTACGTAACAAGACAACCATAAAAAAACTGGAAGCAAGGGGTGGGAATGTAAGCCAGTGGCAGGGTGTTTGCCTAGCGTGCTCAAGGCCCTGGGTTTGATTCCTAGCACAAAAAAAGAATTGCAACTCCAGTAGAGGGGTATATGTACTCAAAACAACAGAAAACAGGTCCTCAAAGAAATGACTGCATGTCAGTGTTCATCCAGCACCTAACACGAAAGCCACGAGGCGGGAAAATCCCAAATGTACCTCAGTGGATGAATGCACAAACAAACTGTGGGATTTACACGTTATGGAGTACTATTCAGGCATAAAGATGGATGGAATCCTCACACACACTACAGCCCGGATAAACAGTTGAAGTGTTATACTAAGTGAAAGAAGCCTGACACAAAGGCCACGGTGCTGGATGTTACTTACAGGAAACAGAACAGTTAAACTCATAAAAATGAAATGCCAACTCGGTTCAGTGGTGTGTGTCTCAAGTTCCAGGAGGCTGAAGCAGGAGAGTCATGAATTTGGAGACCCACATGGATGTCGTAGTGAGTTCAAGGCCACCCTGTACTACAAAATGAGACCCTGTCTCAAAAAACAAAATACACAAAGCTACTTACTCATTGACCAGAAATTCCGTTTCTCGTCACTTACTCCTCCAGAACGGAGCAGACCATGAGGGTGTGTGCTCAAGGCCATTTAGACTGCACGATCATTCTCACCGAAAATTACAGGACAACTTCAGTGTCCAGGGGCACAGGGCTAGCTCAGGAAATCTATACAGCTTCAGAAATAGAGAACTGTTCTGGGGTTTGAACTCAGGGCCTACACCTTGAGCCACTCTATCGGCCCTATTTCGTGATGGGTTTTTTCAAGATAGGGTCTCTTGAACCATTTGCCTGGGGCTGGCTTCGAACCTCGATCCTCCTGATCTCTGCCTCCAGAGTAGCTGGGATTACAGGCGTGATCCTGTAATTAGACATCTAATAGAAGGATGTCTAAGATACATTAAGTATAAAAAGCAAATTATGAGCCAGCTGCCAGGTGGCTCACGCCTATAAACCTAGCAACTCAGGAGGCTAGAGATCAGGAGGATTGTGGTTTGAGGCCAGCCCAGGGGAAAAAGTTTGCAAGACCCTATCTCCAAAATAACCAGAGCAAAATGGACTAGAAGTATGGCTCAAGCAAAAGAGCACCTCTCTTGCAAGTTCAAAAGCCCTGAGTTCAAATCACAGTAACCAAAAAAAAAAAAGACCCTTAAGTTCTCCCAAATATTTAAAGAGTCTTCCCAAACTTTTCCAAGAAACACAAGAGGCAACCTTTTCAACTTGAAGCCAGCAGTAAAATCCTGATACCAAAACCAGACAAGACATTCCTAAGAAAACGACATGCTTTAATAATCATCAACAGAACAGAGGTAAACTAAACCCAGCAACCTAGGAAAAGGTCCAGGCATTGCGGTGCATGTCTGTAGTCCAAGCTACTCTGGAGGTTGAGACAGGAAGACCATTGGAGCTCCTGAATGAGGTCAAGATCAGCCTGGACAAGACTCTGGCTCAAAAAACAAACAAAAACTAAAAAGATAATAGTGACCGAGAATCAGTCCAGGAAAGCATGGTTGACTCTGAAAACCAATGAATACACAATAACAACAAAAAACAAGACAAAAATCACAAGATCATCCTTATCGATGCAGGAGTTTTTGACAAATCCATCAGCCCTTAGTAGTAAAAAATACTCCAGAAACTAGGAATGGGAGGAATTTTCTCAACCTGACAAGGCTTATACAACACCCACAGACAGCATCACACTCATTGGTGAGAGACTGAACTCCTCGTGTCAGAAACAAGTCAAGATGTTCACCCTCCCCACTCCGATTCAATGTTCTACGAGAAGACCAACACACAAAAACCACTTGTGTCCTGTATACTAGCAATGAAGAAACCTAAACTGAAATTTAGAAAGCCACTCCATTTACAATAGCATAAAAGTCATAAAACATACAAAATGGTTCAGCAAACGAAATGCAAATCTTGTGCCAGATACTGATGGCTCATGCCTGTAATCCCAGCTACTCAGGAGATCAGGAGGATCACAAGATCCTATATCGAAAAAAACCAACACAAAAATAGACTGGTGGAGCGGCTCAAGTGGTAGAACACCTGCCTAGCAAGTGTGAGGCCCTGAGTTCAAAGCCCAGTGCCACAGAGAGTGAGAAAGGAAGGGAGGGAGGAAGAAGCAAAGGACCTGAAAAAACATTTCTCAAAAAAAAAAATATATCCACAGTGGAAAATAATTTTTAAGGTGGTTCCTTAAAAAATTAAACATAGTCTCCAGCAATTCTACTCCTAGATATACAACAAAAAGTGAAAATGGTGGCTCAAACAGATACTTATATGCAAAAATTCAAAGCAACACTTTTCACAATAGCCAAAGACTGGAAAGCACACCACTGTCCATCAACAAAAGACGGACAGGGCTGGGGTAGCTTGGCGGTAGAGTCCTGGGTTCGAGCCCCAGCACACACACGAAAAGTTCTGATATGCAATACATGTTTTTGTTGTGTTGTGGTTTTTCATCATTCCAAATAGACACTTTGTACCTACTAAGAACTCTCAATTGCCCCAGACTCTCTCCAGCTCTGTCTTGAAATCTCTCATCTACTTTGTGCATCTAAGAATTTACCTATTTTAGAGACTTCCTAAGTGGAAAAACTATTTGTCCCTTTCTGCCTGGCTTTGTTCACATAGCATAATGTTTTCAGGTGTCATCCATGTTGCTTCACGTCAGCTAGGAATGTAGTTCAGTGATACAGTGCATCCTTACATATGCAAGGTCCTGGGTTCAAAGCCCAGTACCACCGAAAAAAAAAGACTGCAAGCTCAGTCTTTAAAAAAAAAAAAAAAAAAAAAGAGCAAAATCAGGACTCATACTTCTGGATTTCAAAACTTAGCTTTCAAAACTTAACCACAATGCCACAGTAATCAGGATATCATGACACTGGCAGGAAGATAGATACATAAACCAATGGAATAGAATCCAGAGGCCAGAAACAAAACCTCACAGTATGGTCACAATTCTTAAGAGTGCCAAGGGGAAAAGAATAGTCTCTTCCAGAAATGTGCTAAGAGAACTGGATATCCGTATGCAAAAGCATAAGCCTAAAAATAAAAATAAAAAAAATAAAGAGACACAGGACTTTGGTGATTCCAAGGTTCTAGCTGTGCCACAGGGAAAGTTAAAAAAAAAAAAAAAAAAGCGTGAGCCTGTACCCCCACCTCACACCGCATATAAAACCAGCTCCAAAGTGGATCAAGAACCCAAGCATAAGAGCCAATGCCACAAACTATTTCAAAGAAAAGTAAAGATGTAAATCAATAAAAATCACAAGGTTTTTTTTTTTAATGTAGTGAGTATTTTATGTGGATCACCCTCTAATGTGTTTTGTCACTTGTAAAAGTGATGTATCCCATGTTGTACTTTCTCATCATCCCTGCTTCCCAATCACTCAAGTACCAAGGTTCTTAGGTACTTGGGTGCTGATCACTTAAGCTAGGTGACTGAGACCAGACTGAGCAAAGATGGAGATCTTGACCAAAAAAAAAAAGTCATAGCCAGGTGCCTTAGCCAGGAGGCTGAGATCAGAGGATTATAGTTCAATTCCAGCCCAGAAAAATAGTTCAAGAGGCCCCAATTTTAAAAAACACAGAGCAAAATGGACTGGAGGTATGGCTCGAGAGGTAGAATTGCACCTGAATTGCAAGTGTAAAGCCCTGATTTCTCACCAAAAAGAAAAGTCATAAAAAAGCAAAAAGTAGCTCCAAATGTTTACTTCCAGATTAAATACTGTTATATTTTGTTTCTCCATTTTTCACTGTTTTTTTGTTTTGTTTTGTTTCATTTGAGACAGGGTCGCTGCCATGCAGCCCAGGCTGGTCTCAACTCAGCCTCCTGAGTGCTGGGATTACAGCACTCACCACCACATACAGCAACCTTTTTTTCTTTTGGCGATTCTGGAGATCGAACTCAGGGCCTCACACATGCGAGGCAAGTGCTCTACCACTGAACCACACTCCTTGCCCCATTGTATTTTCAATTCATTAAAGTAGAACATGAACTAAAACAGAACAGTGAGTGATAAAGTATCAAGTAGCACATTAGACATTCATTTCTTTTTTGTGTTGGTTTGATTTGGTTTTGGTTTTTTGAAACAGGGTTTCGCCATGTAGCCAAGGCTGGCCTTGATCTTGAGATCCTACTCCCTCCACTTTCCAACTGCCGGGATTACAGGCATGTACCACCACACTAGGCTAAAACTAAGTCAAGCAAGTCAGCCAAAAGCATTTCTTTATGTTATTATTTTCTGTATCACTAATGTGGAGTTCAAAAAGATTTTTATGAAGTCATTTTAATGTACGAGGAAAGAAAAATACAAACATATTCTTAGTAAGCTTGGGACCAGTAGGTATCAGAAAGGATCAGCATTTTTGAAGTACAGAGTTGGCTCTTTTGAGACAAAAACAAGTAACCAACAGATAGTCAATAAATATATGTCTTCCCTATTCTGAACAGCTCTGATGCTCAAAGTTGCAAGAAACCACAGCAGGGGCTGAGCGACAAGACTGCAATTAGATGATTTTTACAAGTTTGCATGAAATTGCATTTTTCTCAGGAGGGGTCCCCAGGTCCTCAGATCCTTGCATGGACAGCACAATGCAAATGCCCCTTTAGTATTTTGGAAAGAAGAAAGGAAAGCCATGCACTGCCCACCCTGGCCCATTTGGTTTTATGCTTTATCACCTCCAAACTCCAGCATCATTCCCGGAATGTCCTGAGCTCTCTGCTGCACCAAAGTTCTGTATACGATATAACAGAAGGTCTTACCAAGATTACAGAATCCATCCTGAAGGGCCCATAATCGAGCCCAAGGGGCAGGGACAGGCTCCTCGGGTTCTTGATCCTCGGGAATAGAATAGAGTTCCTGAGTGGACACAGTCTCCAAGGAACTCAGTGTCCCAGAGCTGGAGTGAGAAGACTGGCTGGAGGTGGGCCCGGTGCTGGTGGAGGAGCTGGAGGTGCCTTGGGACTGTGAGCAGGACCCGTGGGACTGGGTGAAGCCGCCTTGGGACTGGGTGAAGCTTCCTTGGGACTGGGTGAAGCCGCCTTGGGACTGGGTGAAGCCGCCTTGGGACTGTGAACAGGTCCCACTCCCATGGGCCTGCGAGGAGCTGCTGCCGTGGGCCTTCTGGCTCTCTAAGTCTGACTCCCGAGACATCACGACCTCAAAAAGTAAGTGCCCAACATTAAAGTGTGTTTTAAGTGACAAGGCTTAAAGTCCAAGAGTGAAGAATGGGGCTGGAGGTGGGGGGGGGGGGTGTCGCACGGTGGTAAACCACCTGCCTAGCAGGTCAGAGCCCTTGGGTTAGAACTCCAAAATCACTAATAAAAGGTAGAATGGACATATTGGCCAGGCACCATGACTCATGCCTGTAATCCTAGCTACTTGGTTAGCAGAGGTCAGGAAAATCATGGTTCAAGGCCAGCCTGGACAAATAGCTCGAGAGACTCCATCTCCAAAATAACTAGAGCAAAATGGACTGGAGGAGTGGCTCAAGCAGTAGAACACTTGCTTTGCAAGTGCAAAGCCCGGAGTTCAAACTCCAGTCCTACTAAAAAGAAAAACAAAAGGGGGAGCATATTATGATGGCCAAACAAAAAAAGAAAAATATACAGCAAGCATGCTCTACAAAAATTAAAATCCAGCTGGTGACTCACGCCTGTAATCCCAGTTACTTGGGAGGCACAGATCCGAAGGATCAAGGTTGGATAAACCCTAGGGGAAAATATATAAAATAAATTATTTAAAGCCTACAAATAAGTAAAAAGTAGTGAAAATGAGTTGGAAGAGCTCAGAAGAGCTCCCATGCATTCCATTTTAAAAGTTAGTTAGGAATAAAACAAACTTATTAACATAATAAACACTACATTTAAAGTTCACATATACTGTCAAAAGGGCAAGAAGAAGAGTCAAGTGGATGGGCTAGAGAAGACAGGTCCCTGGTTCTCCTTTTACCCCAGCCAGTCTCCAGAAGGGCTGCAATCACCTTTGTTTGGTTCAGTCTAGGTTCCACAACTGAGGGACAAGCCTCTTTTTTTTTTTTTTTTTTTAATTTTATTATTCATATGTGCATACAAGGCTTGGGTCATTTCTCCCCCCCTGCCCCCACTCCCTCCCTTACCACCCACTCCGCCCCCTCCCTCTCCCCCCCACCCCCTCAATACCCAGCAGAAACCATTTTGCCCTTATCTCTAATTTTGTTGAAGAGAGAGTATAAGCAATAACAGGAAGGAACAAGGGGTTTTGCTGGTTGAGATAAGGATAGCTATACAGGGCATTGACTCACATTGATTTCCTGTGTGTGGGTGTTACCTTCTAGGTTAATTCTTCTTGATCTAACCTTTTCTCTAGTTCCTGGTCCCCTTTTCCTATTGGCCTCAGTTGCTTTTAAGGTATCTGCTTTAGTTTCTCTGCGTTAAGGGCAACAAATGCGAGCTAATTTTTTAGGTGTCTTACCTATCCTCACCCCTCCCATGTGTGCTCTCGCTTTTATTATGTGCTCAAAGTAGGGACAAGCCTCTTAAAGAGGCAGAACACAAACACGGCTCCTTTGTCATGCTGAGTGACTATGGGGCTCAGCCCTGCAGCATCCTAACTGGCCTTGCAGCTTTGACGAAATCTGAAATCTGAAGGAAGCCAATCTTTAGATTACAGGGGACCACAACAGAGGCTCCCACCCTTGAATGACACCAGAATGGCCAGTAGAGTCAAACTTTCAATGTTGACCTAAACAGATAGTTTTCTTTTCTTTTTGGTAGTACTGGGGTTTGAACTCAGGGTGCACTTGTTAGGCAGATGCTCTACCACTTGAGACACACCTCCCGTGCATTTTGCTCTGGTTATTTGGGAGATCGGGTCTGGAGAACTATTTGCCAGGGCTGCCTTTGAACTTCTATCCTCCTGATCTCAATCTCCCAAGTAGCTAGGATTACAGACGTGAGCCACTGGTGCTCAGCTATGCTTTAGGTCTCAGGTTTTACCCAGGACAGGCCTCAGCCCCTCCCTTCCACCCAAGCGCTCCTACCTCCACCGCCTGTTGACTGGGATCACAGGCAGAACACCACGCTGGCTTATTTACTGAAACGAAGCCTCCGATAACTTTTTGCCCAGGCAAACCTCAATCCTCCTATCTCAGCCTCCTCAGAGGAGCTGGGATTACAGGCAGCCCCCAGCACAAATTTATTTTTTGTGAAAAAGCCTGTTTCCCCTGCCTCACACTCCAGGCTGGTAAACATTATTCAAACTGACTTCATTCACATAGCTTTCAAAATATACAGGTCCTGATAAGTTTTCCTTAAAACACACCCGGAAAATGAAGCCACAGCTGGGTCTGCTACTTCAGGACATGTTAGTATTATTACCTCGCCAGGCTGGGTCCTCCTGCAGTTTGTTTTGTTTTCCTTTTCTCTTCTCTGGAGCCAGAGACCAAATTCAGGGCCTCACACCACTGGGCTACATCCCTTACCCTTCTTTGTTTTTTTTTTTTTTTTTTTTTTTTGGTGGCACTGGAGTTTGAACTCAGGTCTTCATACTTCATAGACAGGTGCTCTACCACTTGAGCCACTCCACCAGCCCTTTTTTGTGATGGGTTTTTTTGGGATAGGGTCTCATGAACTATTTGCCTGGGCTGCCTTAGAATTTCCATCCTCCTGATCTCTCTGCCTCCCAATAGCTGGGATTACAGGCTTGAGCGCTCAACTCTCTGTAACTTTTTGAGCAAAACTTCACCCTGACAAGCAGAGAAGTAGCAGTAAGAGGTTACAAGCAAACAGATCCAGATTCAGATACTGGCATGAAACCTCATCACAACTTCTCTGAGCTTGATCACTCAACCAAAAGACAAAAAAAAAAAAAAAGAGTAGATAAATGGACAGAACAAAATGAATTGCTTTTCCTCTGGTATGGCTTGGTAATTAGAAGCCATTGCTATTGCCAGGCAGAGTGGAAAAAAAATCAAAAAGACCACAGGAGAAGTCCAGAACGGAGAACAGAATTCCAGTCCCAAAGACTCCAAGTGACCTTTCCTTCAAATAGAGAAAATGAGGCCCAAAGACTGGGGCCGCTCCTTGCCATTCACTCAACACACACTTTACTACGGACAGGCTCGGGGCCAGAGGTGTGGCTGAAGCGGTGGTACATGGCCTGCCTAGCAAGTGTGAAGCCCTGGGTTCAAACCCCAGGCCTGCCAAAAAAAAGGGAGAAAGAAGAAAGAAATGGACACTCTCAGGACATCCCCCTAAGGGTCAGTGCGCTTCCAGTTCCTGCAGCTACGAGCTGCTAAAATGGTTTCTCAGTAAGTACTTTAGGAACGGAATCTAGAGAGGGGCAATGAACCCTTATAAGCTTCTGGTATTGAAGAGTGCAACTCCGCTCCTTCTCCGGTATGCCCAGGCCTGTTTCAGCTTGCAAATAACAGGAAAGTGAATTACACTTTTGATGATTGGCGATAGAGGAAGAGTCGCCCACGCACTAACCCCCCCCCTCCCCGCGCCCCCAAGCTCAAAAATCCAGACAAAGCGGAAGCTCGGGAAGTCCCACTTGCCTACGACTCTGAGTACGGGATTCGAACCTTGAAACCCCCAAGAGAAGCTTCGCACTATGACTCACCACGGGAGCCCACCTGGAGCCGCAAGTTTTCCGCAGCCACAGCGTGCGGAGTGGCGCTAAATCTGCAGATACAAACTCCACCCTCAGCCAATCAAAACGCCCTCCACCCCCCTGGCCAATGAAAAGCAGCGGATATGACCGTCTCCGCGTAGCCTCCATGCTTGCTGGGAGTTGTAGTTTACAACGCAGAGCAGGACTCAGCGTCCTGGTTTCCCCCAGCTGATCCCGCCCCCTCAGCCTTCCAGCCAATCAGCAACATGAGTTTGGTCCACCACCCTTTCTCCGCTTCTTCCCCCCTGCACACAAACACGGGTGACCGCAGCTAGATAGGCCGCGGCGGGACGGATGTGGGGCGGTAGGGTCGGGGCCTTGCTGCGGGTACGGAGGTTGCAGCCAGCAGGGGTATCCGGAAGGACACTGCTAAGCTGTAATGCTGTCTCGCAGGCAGGAAGCAGTTCGCCGCGGTGTTGGAACTGCGGGGGGTCAGGGGGTGCTGGGCGGGAGGACGGGTTCTTCTGCCCGCGGTGCCGCGCGCTGCAGCCCCCCGACCCTACTCGAGACTACTTCAGCCTTATGGATTGGTACGGGCTGCGGTGGGTGCGGGGGACGGCTGGGGTTGGCGGGGGGGAGGTCAGAGGCTGGCCAGCGTGAGGGGAGGGCAAGACCGGTGGGCATAGCCTTAGAGGGCGGAGCTAGGGGATCGGTCCCCAAAGAGGAAATTGAGAGCGGGGACGGAGGGAAGGGGCCACGCGAAAGGGAGCAGGGAGGGGAGAGGCGGGGAATTAAGGAGCTAGAGGGAGGGGGCGGGGCCTGTTGCTAAGGGAACCTGGCGAGGAGCGGAGCTTGGGAAAGGACTGAAAAATTGAACTTCGTCTGGTGGCTCCAGTCTGTAATCCTAACTATTTGGGAGATTGAGATTGGGAGGATCATGGTTCAATGGCCAGCCCGGGAAAATAGTTCATTAGGCCCCCACCCCCATCTCCAAAATAACCAGAACAAAATGGACTGGAGGAGTGGCTCAAGTGTAGAGCGACTGATTGGCAAGAGCAAAGCCCTGAGTTCCATCCCCAGTCCCCCTAGTAGTAAAAAAGTACTGAAGTAGACAAGATTAGGGAGTAAGGGCTTTCTCCAGGCCCTGGATTTGATCCCTAGCAATACAAAAGTAAATAAAAATCCAAACATGTAGGCCATCTAAAGGAGAGTGGGAATTTTCCTTTCAAAGTTGATTTTGGAGAGGTGAGGAAGTAGGAGCAGAGTTGAACTAGTGAGGAAATGGAGCGAGCTCTGGAAATAGAACAGAAAAAGAAGTTGGGAAGGGGGGCAGGGACCTGCTGGTTGGAAAGACAAGGGAGATACAAAAATACCTCTTCCCCTTAATCCTGGAATATTCTTCCACCAGTCCCCTGAGCACTTACAGTGGGCGGCAATAACTTTTAAGTTGTCAAGCTTGCAGTCTTGCTCATACCTCAGGGCCTTTGTACCTGCTAATCCTTCTGCCTCCATGACTCTTTCACTGATGTCTGATTACTTACATCATCACTCAGGTCTCACCTCAAATGTCATCTGTGTAGCATCTTCCACCTTCTCTAACCCTAATCTGTTTTCCTGTGTGCCACCTACCACTTTTTGAAATGATCTTTGTTTATATGTTTATTACATTTTCCCTAAGAGCAGGAAACAGGCTATAGTAAAGAAATCTCTACATCAATTTATTGATGAATTTCATCTCCCGATTTGCTTCCAGCAACCGATCCTTCAGGGTTGACACCACGAAGCTCCAGCACAGGTTCCAGCAGCTACAGCGTCTTGTCCACCCAGATTTCTTCAGCCAGCGGTCTAAGGTAGTTTATTGGCCCACCCCAGTACCCCCCAAACATTGGCAGGCGGGTGGGTGCCAGTAGCCTGTGGTTTCATGATTAACCACAACACAGTTGGACAACCATCTTCATCCTGTGATGTCCTGACCCCAGCCAGCCAGGCCCCAGAGATGTCATTTCCTCACAGCTTTTAGCTGACCTCCTAGAAAACTAAGAATCCACCATCTGAAAATAAAGACACCTCATGCAGCACTAGTTCCACTTTGGCCATGTGTCCTTCTGGACCTGCTCATCAGTATGTTATAAAAGTCTATGAGTGTAAGGAAGCTCTTTTATGAGACTCTCTTCTTCTCTGCTAACAGACCGAAAAGGACTTCTCAGAGGAGCATTCAACCCTAGTGAATGATGCCTATAAGACTCTTCTGGCCCCCCTGAACAGAGGACTATACCTTGTAAGGTGATTTCCCAACCCGCCTTTCTTCCCCCGCCTTTTTTTTAATCCTGGGGTTTGTACTCAGGGTGGCATGCACTCTACCACTTGTGCCACACCCTCAACCCTTTTCTACTTCATTTATTTTTCAAGTAGAGTCTCACTTTTTGTCCCGGGCCAGCCTCAGACCTTGAGCCTCCTGGGTAGTTAGGTGCATGCTGGGCCCAGCTTAGTGGCTGAGATGGGGTCTCATCTCACTAAGCTTTTCCCCAGTCTGACCTCAATACATTATCCTCCCAATCTCTGCCTCTGGTAGCTGGCATTACAGGCATAAGCCACCAACTCCCAACCCTTCTATGTGTGATTTACCCTGTATTCACACATTGGCTTTGAGATCTGAGCTAGGACCCTATCTCAGAAACCACCACAAAAAAGGGCTGGTGCCAGGCACTGATGGCTCACGCCTATAATCCTAGCTACTCCAGAGGATCTCAGTTCAAAGCCAGCCCAAGGAAGTAGTTCCATGAGACCCTATTTCGAAAAAATCCATCACAGAAAAGGGCTCACAGAGTGGCTCAAGGTGTAGGCCCTGAGTTCAAACCCCAGTACTACCAAAATCAAATAAATACATATGTAAATAAATAATCTCTCTCAACTTCCAAGTGAAAGGAATGACTACCCCAGAGCCACGAGTTCCAGGTGGCACAAAGTAGGATCTTGTACCAACACTCTTGTCCCAGTCCAAACTTTTGGCACACTACCCTCATCACACTTTGAATACTAGGACAGCTCGAGTTTTCTAGGCTGGACGTGTAGCTCAGTGGTAGAGGTCTTGCCTAACTCGCTCAAACCCCTGGGTTCCATGCCAGCACTACAGAATTTATGCGGTGCTGGGGGCATGGCTCAAATGGTGCAACACCTGCTTAGCATCTACATGGCACAGGCCCTATTTTCTTGACCCAAACTTATTTTCTGCCCCAATAGCTAAAGCTCCACGGGATAGAGATTCCTGAAGGAACAGATCATGAAATAGACCGTCAGTTCCTCACCGAAATCATGGAATTCAATGAGAGACTCGCAGAGGCTCAAAGCAAAGATGCTGTGGAAGAGATTGAATCCACTGTCAGAGGTAAAAGATAAAATACCACCGAATGCCTTTTGTTGCCAGGGTTAAATGAGAAATGAACCTAAAGAGGACATACCAGTCATCATGATGATTCAGGAACTATTTTTTTTCCTGACCATACCAAAATCAGTTTTGTATGGAAGTTAACTTTACGATTTATGTAACCTTATAGAAGGCAGCCTTAAGCCAAGAATGTAATCATCACCAGGCACTGTGGCTCTCTCCTGTAATCCCAGTGACTTGGGAGGCAGAGATCAGGAAGATCGAGGTTCAAAACCAGCCTGGACAAATAGTTTGCAAGACCCTATACAAAAAAAAAAAAATCACAAGAGGGCTGGTGGGGTGGCTCAAGGTGGAGGCGCTGAGTTCAAACCTTACTACCACAAAACACAGAATGTAATCCTATGTTACAGACTTCAGTGATCTTTTCTACTCAGGATATTGTTCAGGTATTACTATTTTCTCTAGCAAGGAAATGGAGCTCAGAAGTTAGCACATGTGCTCCAGGTCACACAGCATGTCTGTGACTCCCTGACCTCTGATTCCATATTGCTTTCTTTCCCACTTCGTTCCATAGTGAATCAATCAGGGTTCTCCAGGAAACCAATAGGATGTAGATAGACTTATCTGAAAGAATTGGTTCACACGACTCGGGACTGGCACAGCTTTATAGGGCAGGCCTGCAGGCCTGATAATTGTGCTAATTCCATATTTGTATACAGGGTACCTTGAGCAAGTTCATCTCCTCCATTGTATTCCCATTCCTCTCTTCCTTATTCCCTTCTTTCAAACGGTGTTCGGTGGGTTTCATTATTCTGTCTTTATCAGGTCAGATTTCCACATCACAGTCTTTTATGAGGATTTTTGTTGTTGTTTTGTGGTGCTGAGGATCAAACCCAAGGCATTACACATATGAGGCAAGTGCTCTAAACCTATGTTACAGTCTGTTTTGTTTCTTTTATTTGGTGGGTCTGAACTCAAGGCTTCACACTTGCTCTGATTATTTTCAAGATAAGTCTTGGGAACTATTTGCCCATGCTGGCCTCGAACTGGCTCTTCCCCGTCTTAGCCACCCAAGTAGCTAGGATTACAGGTGTCAGCCACTGCCCACAGCTGTGTTACAGCCTTGAAACAGAATTCCTTCCCCCCTGTTTTTACATTTAATGTCTTGATTGAATGAGGGCATCCTATATTATTTATTAAAGTCAACTGATTGTAAATGTTAATCCCATCTACAAAATACCTTCATGGCATCATCTAGAACTGTGTTTGATCAACAACTGGGTGCTCTAGCCTGGCCAACTTGATCTGTAAATTCACCATTTCATGTAGAAAAAGCACCAGGTTCTCAGAAAGGCTGTAGGTACTTGTGTACTTTGACAAACATTTATGTTGTGCCCACTGTGTACCAGGTACTGTGCACAACACTGAAGATGCATCAGGGAACAGAAAGACTTGAGCCATACTTCCATGGAGTTTACATATTCTAACCTAGTGGGATTCATGAGAGATTCCCTCTCTGCTCCGCCCCCAGAGGACCTGTCTCGCCCCATATCCTTGTCAAGAGTATGTCCCCAATAATCTAACTTCCTTTCGCTAAGCTCCACCTCCTAAAGGTTCCACCAGCTCCTAATAGCATCACAGGCTGGCCACCAAGCTTTTACTCTATGGGCCTTTGGAACACGTATCCAAACTGTAGCACCCCACTTTTTTTTCTTATAAATGATTCTGTAGCCATCCTATAATCCTTGATGATTGCCCCTCAGATCTTTCATGAGTGAAAAACAGAGTTTGGCTAGGGTCTGTGAGTACTGCATTCAATTGATACTGCTAGCTGGGTGTGGTAGATCACATGTATAATCCCAGCCCTTGGGAGACAGAGGCAGAAAGACTACAAGCTCCAGTCCAGCCTGAGCTATGCAGTGAGATACTGTTTTAAAAAACCAAGGACTGAGGGCTAGCCAAGTGTCTCAAGTTGTAAAGTGCTGCCTAGCATGGGTAAGGCCTTGAGTTCAAATCCCAGTACTGCCAAAAAAAAAACCCAAGGGCTGACACTGTAGCTTGGTGATAGAGTACTTGAGTACTTGGATAGCATTTGCTTGGCTCTGGGTTTGATCCCCAGCACTGTCAAAAAAAAAAATCTGTTGTCATGGTATACATAGAGACAAAGGTTATGAACCCTGAAGTTGAATCCAAGCTCCCTGCCTTGTTGTATTTAAAGAAGCATGATCGCAAAACATTGTCTACTTTTCTGAGTCTGTTTAAATAGAAAAATTCAGATCACGGTTTTTCTCTTTCAGCCAGACAGAAAGAATTGATTGACAGTGCAAGCCAAGCTTTTGAACAAGGTACTTCATTTCTTGACTTTGTGCATATGAAAAGAAATTGAAAACACTGGCGTACTCCACTCACCCGATAAGTAGCATTATGTACTTCTCCTGTGGTGGGAACGTGGGGAGACACAAAACCTACGTCAGGATGTATTTCTGCCTTCATGGCGTCTTATCACTGCAGGATGAACACAACTGTGCGACAAAAACTGGTCTGCCAGTTCACCATTAGATAGCAGAAAATGCTGCCCTTCTCCCTTAGCAAGAAGATATAGTCAAGTATAGAGTGAGACATTCAGTGTTGAGAAAAAAAGCCTGCGAAGCTAGAATTCCATACCCTGAAAAATCATCCAAAACAGAAGGAGAAATAAAGACTTCCTCTAACAAAAATTGAAAAAAATATATTGCCAGCAGACCTTCCTTGTAAGAAGTACTGTAAAAAATTCTTTAGAAGTCTGTGAGACCCCATCCCAACCAACAGTGCTGGGTGCAGTGGCACACAACTGTCATCCCAGCCAGGAATAGGAGGACTGTGACCCAGGCTGGCCAAGGGATAAGAGCAAGATCATTTGAAAAATAACCGAAGAACAAAGGGGCTGGGGGCGTGGGTCCAGTGGTACAGCACCTGCCTAGCAAGTGCAAGGCTTGAATTCAACCCCAGAACAAAAAAGTTCTTTAGGGAGAATGAAACTGGTATGGATCAGAAACTCAACACAGAGAAATGAGGCGCATTGGAGAAGGATGAATGTTCTCTGGAGCTATGACAACAGGTTGTTCAAAAGAGTGATGGCAACAATGTATCCGGTTTTCAGGTATAGCCCAGTGATAGGACAGCTGAGCAGAATGCAATCCCCAGCACTCCAGCAAACAGACCTAATTATATATTGTCTACAAGAAAACCACTTTGAATACAAAGAAATAAAAGGAGAACCAGGGATGTATCTCAGTGGTAGAGTAACTTGCTGGCATGCCTGAGACCCTGGGTTCAACCCCAGCACTCCCAAAAAGAGGTTAACCTGATCAATTTTATGTTATGCATATTATTTTAAAATAAAAACCAAATTAAAGACATGAAACCAAGGGCTGGGGGTACAGCTTAAGTGGTAGACCACTCAGCTAGCACCACCAGAAAAAGAAAAGGAAGGAAACAGGACCATGACTTTCCAAACTCCCAGTTAGCCTTTTGCCAATACATCTCCCTTGCACGGTAACCATCCTCCTGAATTCCGTGTCAATCTTTGTGTAAATAATTTCATACCTTATGTGTTCTTCTCTGACTTACTTTTTTTGATTAATATTTTGCTTTTGATTTGGGTGGATATAACATTTTCATTTTAGCATGCATTATTACCTTGTGCTGCTTGGGCATGGTACTGCACTCCTGTAACCCCAGCACTTGGGAGGCTAAACGAAGAAGTGCCTGAATTGGAGGCCAGCTTGGGTTACATAGGAAGACCCTGTCTCAAAAAGCACACTGGAGGAGTCAGTCAGTAAGTAGTAGGGAGCTTACCTAGGCCTGGATTGGATCCCCAGCAGGACAAAATCAAATTAAATTAAATTGAAAATAAAACTGTTAGGGCTGGTGGAGTGGCTTAAGTGGTAGAGCCCTGAGTTCAAAACTTAGTACCACCGAAAAAGTAAATAAAACTAGCGAACTTAGCTAAAATCAAAGTTTGCAACTTAAGTATTACTGATATTCAAGTCAGGTCCTTCTTTGCTGTGGCGACAGCAGCACCGTGCCCACCTCCCTGGCGACAACCACGTCTCCACACATTGCCAGACATCCCGTGGGACAAAATCACCTCAGCTGACAGTCACGTCTAAGGGCAGCGTTCCCAGAGACGAGTTCCCCCAAGGGCAGCTGTGCCTTGGCACTGGCAGCGAGGACGCACACAGCACTTCTGCGTCCTTGGCAGGGCCGTGCCACCACATGTGGTCGGGGGAAGCTTTCCAAGCAGAGCCCGGTGATCCCTGGGGACTGTCCTGAAGAGAATCAGCACCTCCGGCTTGTCTGAACCCTGTGAACAGGCATGTCCTCGCCGCCATTTGGTTCGTTTCTTTGTCTGCTACACAATCCAGGTGTCCTCTATCCACTCTGACCAACTTACTGAGTGGTTGACAGGCCCTCCGTAGCCAGGGCTCAGCTTTAAGCTGACTGCCTTGGTCGCCAGCGTTGGATTTATTCTTGCTTGAAAGGAAGCCTGACATCACTGTCTCTTGTTTATTTCAGATGACTTTGAAAAAGCCAAGGAAATTTTAACAAAAATGAGATACTTTTCAAATGTAGAAGCAAAGATCAAGCTAAAGAAAACGCCCCTCTAGTTGCTAACTTAACGTTTACAAATAAATTTCCTATCTCTCTTCTGACTTCTGATTAAGAATAGATAAACTATAGCCATTGATATTTCACTTCCGCCTGTGGCCTTTCAGGACACTGAGCCACACAGTTCCTGTGCTCAGTTCTGCACGTGACATTTGACACAACATGCCACCGCCGAGGCCACTGGACGGGGAGTGGGAATGGAGGGGGCTGAAAACTGTCCGCAATGGTCTCACGGAATATTTTAGGCTTGTGAGCTTGAGGCCATATGTGGCCTCTGTTGTAGCTACTATGGGGACTCTGTCATTGTAGCACAGAGGCAGCCATGGACACTGTTGAACAAAGGGATAATCTGATCTCATTTACAAAAAAAGGGGAGGATACGGTCCAGTGGTACAGCCTTGCCTAGCATGTGCAAGGCCCTCAGTTCGATCTCCATCACCACCCAAAAAGAAAAGAGCAGGACAGAAACAAAGCTGTATTTACAAAACAGACAGTAGGCCGGATGTAGTCAGGTTTGCCTTCCTGCTAATGACCTTCACTAAAATAGTTTGTTACCGTGGCCTTGGGGCAGTTGTTAGGAATGTCTTCCCGCCTGTAGATAACAGTATCAAGAGTTAGGCTGGAATTAAAGACTGATCCTATTTCCCCTCCCTGATGGGGTGGAGCAGTTTTAATGACTCCCTGGACAGTTGACACGCTCTGGTCACTGTTTCACACTTTAATTCAGATCCACCTCCCCTTCTGCATCTTTGGAAGTTCAGCTTAAGTTCTTCATCCATTTCCAGGAAAAGAAAAGGGTTTTGTTTTTTGTTTTTTTTTAAGTCTCTGCATCTGGAAAGATTAAAATATTAAACACAAAATTCTGGTTAAGCAATTCCATGAAACAGCATTCCAGTTCCTCTGGAGAGAATCACTTGGGGTTTTTTTCATGGTTTTGATTTTTTTGAGAGGGTCTCACTCTGTAGCCCAGACTGGCCTCAAACTCAAAATGCTCCTGCCTTGGTCTCCCAAGTGCTGGGATTACGGGTGTGCTCTATAACGCCTAGCAGAGAATCACTTGCTAATTGAAAAAGTCAGAGCCTAGCTACTTGGGAGGCTGAGATCAGAAGGATCTCAATTCAAGGCCACCATGGCAAATAGTTCTCGAGACCCCATCTCCAAATGGTAGGCGCTCAAATGGTAGAGCGCCTGCTTTGAAAATGCAAAGCCCTGAGTTCAAACTCCAGTCCTACCTACACACACACACAAGAAAAAAGGAAAAAAAAAAATCTACAGCTCTTTCGCAGCTCCCTTGTCCTTGTCTCCAAATTTATATTTTGCAAATCCTGATCCAGTTTCACCGTGTTAACATTTTAGGATTTACTAATCTTCAGAAGACAAATTAATTACAGCAGCTGTCTGGCCTAATGATACTTGAGAATATCAGTGCTATCTCCCCCCCCCCAAAAAAAAATTAAAAGGGAATGAATTACTTCTCTGAAAACACACCAGGGATCCTTTAAGTAAATAATTGCAAAGCACACAAAATTGCCCATTAAATTGAGTGCTTCTGCAAAGAAGGAGATCAAAGGAGGGTTGAAAGACACTTTCATTCCTTCTTGGAAACAGTGAGCAAGACCAAAACACTCTGACCACAAAAAGATAACAAGTTGACATTGTTTCAGACACATCTTGAAAGAAACTTCCCCCTTACCTGGTGCCATCAGCTGCCTAAGACTGCTGGGCCTCCCAGCAAAGTATTTTTCTAATTGAAAGATCGATTTTTTTTAAAATGACATTGTTTTTGAATCAAGGCTTCTGAGGTCAGTAGGATTACTTCTTTCTTTTTAATTCCAAACTCCCTTTTGTCTAACCTCCAAGTTAAACAGGACTTCTAAACCCAGGACCTTTTCACCTAATAAGGCCCCGTGCCAGGTATGTTTCTAGATGACTGAGAACCAGGCAGCCCCATTTAGATTTCAGTTTCTGACTAAGTGAAGCCAGCCAAGCATACACACCCTATTCCCACCTCTGTCCTCATACAGTGTCAGAACAAGTTAGAGTTTTTAGTACTTTGTGACTATGTCTTCCCAGGCTCTGGTGTCAGACAGTACTGGTATTAATAGATTGAATCTTTGTGCCCCCAAAAACAAAATTCACTTTTGGCCAGGCACCAGTGGCTCACACCTGTAATCCTAGCTACTCAGGAGGCAGAGATCAGGAGGATTGAGGTTCAAAGCCAGCTCAGGTAAATTGTTCACGAGATCCTATCTTGAAAATACCCAACACAAAACAGGATTAGTGGAGTGGCTCAAGGTGTAGGCCCTGAGTTCAAGCCCCAGTTCAGCCAAAAAAAACTCAGGGCCTCACACTTGCTAGGCAGGTGCTCTACCACTTGAGCCACTTTACCAGTCCCAAGATCCAGTGAGTGTATGTGGATATGGAGCCTCCTGTGGGGAGCAGATTACGAGAAGCCTATGAGAACTTGACATAAGCAGAGCTGTGCTTAATGATCTACAGGCTGAGTTTGGCATGGCCCCAGCTGCAGAAGGGGGGGAAGGCAAAATGCAGCACAGCTGCTTTTCCTAAGTTGTTTACATTCAGAGATGTAAGATGGCAGGTTTCTCTTGTTACAATGTTACACCCTTCCCAGAGAACTGTTGCTCCACCTCCTTGTTTACCACTGTATATAAAAGACTAACTGAAGGATTGATGGAGGATTGTTGATTGATTGGCAGGCTGGTTGTGAGAATGGCACTGCTGCTGCTGGCTGTTATGTGTCTCTGCCAGTGCAGCTTTCTGGACCAAGAACTTTATACATAGGCTTCAGAAAAGATAAGCTAAAAGAGAACGTAGGACAGTGCAAGTCTGAGGGCTGAGATTTTAAGAGAGATTAAAGAAAACATGGGACAGAGTAAGTCTAAGGAAAGAGACTTTAAAGAATAGAAAAGAAGCAAGGTTTTAAAGAAAGACCTTAGAAGTAAGGTCTTAAAGAATAGAGAGAAAAGAAGCAAAGCAAAGAGTAATAGAGAAAAAGAAGCAATGAGGCTGTTGTGCGTCTCCATCCGAAAACCAAGGAGACCTGGCCCCAACTTTCTGCATGTCTATCTTCTTTCGTTTGTCCTTTCTGCGTCTCCAGTCGCCCCCAGTTAGGTCAGGAGAACCAAGAGCTCGAGAAAGCTTGCAACAGCCTCCAAAAAATAAGACTGGAGACCAGCAAAAGAAACTGGAACTGGCTGTGTTGGCACCTTGACCTTGGAGTTTCAGCCTTGGAGACTGTGAGAAAATAAATTTCTGTTTTTTAAACCATTAGGATATGGGTTTTTGTGTGTGCGTTGTTTGTCTATTGTGGGATTTGTTTCCATTCGTTTTGGAGGTGCTGGGGATCAAATCAAGGCTCCTACGTGTGCTAGACAAGCACTCTCACTGAGCAAATCCCCAGGCCAACAGTATTTTATGTAGCAGGCCAGACAAATAGGCCTGGGTTTATTCCATCTCCCCCACTTAATTCCTCGTCTTTAAAAGGGTCATAGGTGGTACTGGAGGTTCAAGCAGTAGAGCACCTGTCTCACAAGTCCTGAGTTCAAACCCCAGTACTGCCAAAAACTAAAAAGGTAAGAGTAGTCAAACCCAGTGGTACATGGTTATAGTCCCAGCTACTTGGGAGGCTTAGATGGAAAGACCACTTGAGCTGAGTTTGAGGCCAACCTGGGCAACAAAGTGAGACCCTGTCTCTAAATAAATAAAGAGTGACAAGGGGTGGGGGTGGAGCAACATGGCAAAGCACACGGTAGCCTGCGTCCCACCCTGGGTTCCATCCCCAGTACAAAAAATAATTCTCCAGGCCTAAGCATCAAGCTTCCATAGGCCAAGGGAGGGATCACTCCCAGGTGTGGTGACCAGAGAAGCCTTTAGAGAAGACAGGGACTAGAATCTAGACAAGCAGAGAGAAGGTGTATCAGGGGTCCCAAAGACCACCCCCCAGGTTTGATGATCTCTTAGGAGGATTCATGGCTATGAGTCATTACACCAAAAGGATGGAAAGGGAAAAGGCTCACAGGCCACCAGGCATTGTGACTCACACCTATAATCCCAGCTACTTGGGAAGCAGAGATCAGGAGGATCAACGCCAGCCCGGGCAAATAGTTCACAAGTCCCTATCTCAAAAAAAAAAAACTCCCAAGTTTGATACGGTGAGGGGTAAGCTTCCATGTTCTCCAGGTGAAGTCACACACCCAAGTCCCCAACTATAGGGTGTGACAGCATGTGTGAGACTGTCTCCAAAGAGGCTCATCAGAGACTCAGGACCCGAGCTCTGAGACCTGGTCACATAAGCACCCTGTCTCTGCCCAGAACGGACCCAAATTCTAGACTCTGGGAGGAAAGCATGTATTCACCACATGCTACGTTGCTTGTACGAAACACTCAGGCCCAGTGAGCCACTCTTACCAGCTCTAGGAATTAAACCCAAAGGCCAAGTTCTCAGATGCCAGCCAAGGGCCAGTCTTGAAAGTCTGAGATGCCATCATCTCAGACCTGCCATGTTAATGTTTTCTGCACGGTCCCATTATATGGAAGGAACTACACAGTAATTCCTGACCAAAGAAGAAAATGCCTCCATTGCTGAGGAGCCTTCTCTTTCCGTCAAAAAGGAAAATGCTGCTTTCTGAGTCACCGGAGAAGTCGTGCTACCTAGTGGGTTCAGTGGCAAGTGACAAATTACCGTGGCAGACTTGGACCTAACCTTGGCTTTGACAGAGGATTCCTTTGGTTCTTCTTGGGGGACGTGGTGTTGGCTGTATCAGATGTGACCAGATGAACAAATAAAGACATCATCTTTTCCTTTCCAGGACTTGCTCTTGGGAGGTGAAGGAGACTCAGAAAGGAACCTTCAGCATACAGAGGGGCACGGGAACCAAGCAGAAGATTGGTGGTGACTGACAGTGCTGGAGGTGGGCGCTAAGGCAGAGGGGCAGAGTCTATAAATAAGTGGAGAGCAAGGACGCCCTCTCCAAACTGGGGATGATGGTGGGAGCTGCCATTCAGCTCTGCTCATTGCTCTGATAGAGAGGTTCGGACATTGTTGACAATCTCTTGATTATTTCAAGAGAAGCTGGAATTGGGATTCTCGCAGGAAATTCCCCCCAGGACTGCCACATGAACCCAACCAACAAACAGCCAGCTTGGCTGAAGTAAAGGAAGGGACAAGAAAGGTTTTGCACCTGAGGTGACAAGTGACTGATGAACTAACAAATGTGAACAGAGTACTTAAGGTGCCCTAAGCAAGAGAAGTGGTTTCAAACTGTATTTACTTAATTCCAGGTTCCATGGAATCAGATATTACTGTTTGGCATAACTGGAGGTCAATAATGTCTTGTATGCACCCAGCCCTCTCCCCAAGGAGGGCTTGTCACCCTCCCAGCACTTCAGTGTGCTGGCTGTTAGGAAGTACCACTGAGCCTCCACGTTTCAAGTTTTTATTGGGACTTTTAACATAAATATTATGAATTCAACCTCCAGGCTCCCTCTCTGACAATAGGGCTAGCTCTCAGCTCCAAGTTGTAACTACATGATTGGTTTTTTTGGTGACCAACTGTGTTAGCTTTCCGCCTTTGTGACAAAAGACCTGAGAAAATCAACTTAAAAGGAGGAAACTTGGACCAGGCACCAGTGGCTCATGCCTGTAATCCAAGCTACTCAGGAGGCAAAGATCAAGGAGGATTGCAGTTCAAACCCAGCCTGGGCAAATAATTCAAGAGACTATCTCAAAAAAAAAACCCATCACAAAAATAGGGCTGGTAGAGTGGCTCAAGGTGTAGGTCCTGAGTTCAAACCCCAGTACTGCAAAAACAAAAAAGGGGGGGAGGGGGAGTTTGGGGTTTTTTTTAGAGACACTGGGGTTTGAACTCAGGGCCTCACTTTGCTAGGCAGGCGCTCTACCACTTGAGTCATGCCTCTAGTCCTGTTTTGTGATGGGTATTTTCAAGATAGGGTCTCATGAACTGTTTACTAATGTCTGGCTCTTGAGTAGCTGGAATTAGAGGCGTGAGCCACTGGCGTCCAGCTGAGGAAAGGATTTATTTTGGGTCACAGTTTTGGAGGTTCTGGTCCACTAGGTCCCATTCCTTTGGGCCTGTAGTGAGAGAGATCATCATTGAGGGGGTGTGGGGTGGAGAAAAGCTATTGACATCATGGTAACTAAAAAGCAAAGTGAGAGAGGAGGTGGCCTGGAAACCAATATCCCTTTCAAAGGTACACCTCTAATAACCCAATTTCCTCCCACTAAACCCACCTTCTATAGGTTCCACTATGTCCCGGAAACGCTAAGCTAAAGACACAGCTGTTAGCATATGGGCCTTTGGAGACATTCAAGAGGAAAACTATGACACCAGCCTCTGCCTGAGTCACCTCTCATTAGCATTAGTGATCATTAGTGATCCAAGGCTGTCATGAGTAAGGGAGACATACCTATTACTGGAGAAAGTATAGGAATTCTTTTTTTATGGTGCTGGGGATCAAACTTAGGGCCTCACACATACGCTCTACCATTGAGCTACATTCCCACCCCGGAATAAGGACTTAGAATCTCCCTCCAAACCAGTGACAAAAACAAGACGAATCAGCTGGGCACTTGTGGCTCACACTTATTTATAAGCCTAGCTATTCAGAAGGCAGAGATCAGAAGGATTACATTTTGAGGCCAGCCCTGGCAAAATGAAAGTGAAACCCTGCCTCAAAAATACCCAAGACAAAAAAGGGCTGGGAAGTGGCTCAAGTGGTAGAGCACCTGCTTAGCAAGCATGAGGGCCTTGAGTTCAAACCCTGGTGCTGCCACACACAAAAAAGTCAGACAAATTCTCTTCTAAATTTTTTTTTAATTTTTATTTTATTTTTATGTAGTACTGGGGATTGAAGGCACTCTACCACTTGAACCACTCTGCCAGTCGTGTGTGTGTGTGTGTGTGTGTGTGTGTGTTGGCATACTGAAATAGAGTCTCAAGAACTATTTGTCCGGGCTGGCTTCAAACCGTGATCCTCCTGGTTGCTTCCTCTTGAGTTGCTGGGACTACAGGCATGAGCCACTGGTGCCTGACTATTCCTTTTTCTTCTCTTTCTCCCTCTCTCATGCATACTAGGTAAGGCTTCTACCACTTAGCTATGTCCCCAGTTCCTCTTTCTAGTTTCGTCTTCTTTTTGGCAGGACTGGAGTTTGAATTCAAGTCTTTCAGGATGATTTTGATCCTTCTGATCTCAGTCTCACAAGTAGCTAGGATTACAAGTGTGAGCTACCAACCCCCAGCTCTAAACAGGTTTTAATGAATGCAAATCTCATGGATTCTGCCTCCTGTAAGGACATTTAACAAATTGATTTGATTAAATCCAAGGCGGCCTTTGACCTACTCCCTTAACCCCAGGAATGGGCAGTGCGGCTAGAGGTTCACACCTGCCGTGTGGACCAGTGCCAGCACAAACTGAAATCTTGTGAGGAAACCTTAGGCCACAGTACAGTGCCTTCAGAGAAAATGTCTCTGTGAAAAACTTCATAACTAAATCTAGATTTTTTTATTATTGTTGGACTGGGGTTTGAACTCAGGCTTAGAGGGCTCCAATAGTGATCCCAGTAATCTCTTCCTCCCAAGTAGCTAGGATTACAGACATGAGCTACTGGCACTCAGCAAACCAACTCTCTCTCTCTCTCTCTCTCTTTTTTTTTTTTTGGTAGTACTGGGGTTTGAACTCAGAGCCTCATGCTTGCTAGGCAGGCGCTGTACCACTTGAGCCACTCCACCAGCCCTAGCAAAGCTACTCTTAATACTTCACCAAGTACTCCAAGAGTTTAAAGTCGGGCAGCCCACTGTTGTCTGAAATCCACAGTTCCTTTTTCTCAGACCCTGGCCGTTGTTAAGTAGAAAGAAGGACACATGCATGAAAAGGTTTGGAGGCGAGAGACAGGAACTGAGAGCATGTCAGTAGAAAGTGGGAGAAAATTCCAGCAGGTGATGTAGGAGTGGGTGGAGTGGGAGGAGGTGAGACCGGGGAGGGAGTCTGAAGCCTACTAAGGAGACTGGACCTTTGGGGACAGGTGGAAGATGGGCAGGAACATCAGAGAGCATGGTGGAACACCTCCCTGGCTGAGTATGGTTGATGGGCTGGATGGACAGGAGTGGAGTCAGGGAGACTGATTAGGAGGCTCCAGCAGGGAAGAGATATCAGGGCTCAGGGGGTCATGGTAAAACCAACTCCTCACTTGGGCCCACGAATTAACTAAAAGCAGGAGAAAAGCTTGGCACCTCCATCTGCATTTTGTACTTCTTGTCCTTTGCTCTGAGCCATTCTCTCCTGCAGCCACCCTGGAATCCAGGAAGGACAGGAATGATCGATGGATCACATCTTATGACAAGGGACTAAAACTCCCCTTAAGGAACAGTGGAGCCTTGCAGGACAGACCACCCCCCCAAAGTGAGGACAATGACCTGCAATGACAAGGCTGCACCCTGGAGCAGGAGCAGTCATCTCAGGGGAGCCAAATTGCTCACTTGGATGGAAGAAGGGCGATTGGGAGGATGAGTCCTGGCCAGTCACGTCCTCAGGGTGGTCGTGGGGTGAGTTGGAATCGGGGTCCCACCAGGATTAGTGAGGAAACCCGCCCTGAGTCATGGCACCAAACATAAGGAAATATAGGCCCCAAAAGTGACCATGTGGAGAGGAGTGATCTGGCCAAGAGATTCTTTATTGCGGAGAGGGAGAGAGCAGAGAGCCAAGAGAGAGAGAGGCAGGAGGGGCAAGGGCTTAAATACCCCTCAGTGGGACTCAGCATGATCTGGTTGGTTAGGATCTTATGGTTCATGCTGATTGGAGGTTGGGGGCAGGAGGAGGATTCAAGCTACACTTGAGACAGGACTGTGACCCTGGGAGGCAGGACCTGACCCTGGAAAACAGAAGCTTAAGGGTGCAGTAAGCACTGAAACCTATTGGCGCCATTATTGCCAACACCTTTCAGATGCAGACTGGCGTTCCTGGGGCGGAGAAGTGTCTGCTTGACCTCCTGTGGTCTGTCCTTCAGTATTTTTGAGATAGGGGCTTGCAAATTATTTGCCCAGGCTGGCTTTGAACCACGATCCTTCTGATCTCTGCCTCCTGAGTAGTTGGGATTACAGTCGTTAGTCATGGCACTCAGCCTGTAAGCACTTTTGTAAATGTTACAATGTACCCCCAGTACAACAATATTATGATAATAAAAATTTAAAATTTTTGTATTAATAAAGAATTAATTTAAATAGACATTCAAGAAATAGAGCAGGAAGGTGGTTTGAGGGGCTCCTAGTGGCTGAGTCCTCCAAACGTTGAAGTCCCCTGTAAAAAAAGAAAAAGAAAAAAATATATATACAATTAGGACTGGACGTGTCGCTCAGTGGTCAGCCCATAGGTTCCATGCTTAGCAGACGCGGAAAGTACACGAATTGAGCGATGGGGATTCCGAGCTAGTGGGGCTGCGGCCATCTTGTTTGTAGTGCGGAAGGACTACAACTCCCGGGATGCCCGCGGCCGCTCCACACACAACAAATCCCGGCGTCCCCTGGGCGGCCCGGGGTGGAGGGTTCTAGAAAGGCGTGACGTGGGGTCGGCGCGGGCTGAGGCGAGCGCCTGTTGGCAGTCGCTGTGGCGGCCGCTGCCGGGCCTGGGAACGCGGGCGGCCGCGGTCGCGGTCACAGCTTTCTCGTCTCGCCAGCGATGGCCGCGCTCGGCCGGCCCTACAGCGGCCTGTCCCTGGGCAGCAGCTCGGACTTCCTGCAGCCGCCGGCGTTCCCGGGCCGGGCCTTCCCGCCGGGAGCCGACGGCACGGAACGGGCCCCGCGGCCGGGACCCCGCGCCGCCCCGAGCAGCCCCGGCGGGAGCGCGGCGCGCGGACGGTGAGGACCGGGCCGGCGGCGGGCGGTTGGGCGGGCGGACGGGCTCCCCAAGCCCTCGACGGCCCCGCCTCCCGGCGCGGAACCGATCCCCGGAGACGTTATTAACTGCAGCGCGCACAGCGCGGGAGCTGGGTTCGAACCCGCGGCGCCCGGAAGGGAGACTGTGCAGTCGGAGTCCGAGCGCTGGTGTCCGGTCCGCTGCGCCGTCGCTGGCGGGGAACTTTGTGTTGTCGCTTGCTTTTGTCCCCGGGTTTTGGGGACACATGCGGGTCCCTTGTGCGGCCGTGGGACGAGTGCGGGGTGCGTGTCGAGTCTGTAGTTCTCGTGGCCGTCTGTCCGCCCTAACCCGGCTCCCGTCACCTTGACCGTGACCACTGTGACACTCCCCCTGGCCGCCTGGGGACCCGTGTCCTCCGCTTCCCGGCGGGTGAGCGGACGATGGCAGCCAGGGACCCAGGGTGCTGGAAGCTCAAGTTCAAGTGCATTGTGCGTTGACTGACTTGCGTTTGCTTCTTCCAACAGTGCTTCGGTTCCCTGCAAGAAGAAACACAAGCGGGAGGCCGAGGACGATGAGTAAGTCCCGGGACCGGGGCCGCCTGGGCCCCGCCCATTTCACACGTGTGCCCTAAGCTGTCCGTGCTACGGGACCAGGTGAAGCACAGCGGGCGAGCAGCTGGCACGAAAACCTAGTCACGTTGACTGACCTTTGGGGACAGTAACTGGCTGGCTGGCAGGGACAGGGAGACTCCTCACCCTGTAACCGGCTGCACCGTGTGTGTTATCGATGGTGTTGTGCGGTCATTACAGACACAAAGTAGAAAAAAATCAAAAGATACAAATTAAGAAATGTACTCTACCTCCCAGTGTTTTTTTTTCCTTGAGATAGGGTTGTATAACCCAGATTGTCTGCTTTGGACTATAATGGAAAAATGTACAAGTTTATAATTGTTTATACCTCTGGTTTATTGGTTTTTTGTTGAGCGTTTTGGTGGGACTGAAGTTTGAACTCAGAGCAGGCGCTCTGCTGCTTGAGCCACACCCCCAGTCCATTTGCTCTGGTTATTTTGGAGCTGGGGGGGGGGGGGTGGTCTCATAAACTATTTGCTTGGGCAGACCTCGAACCTCTATCCTGATCTCAGCCTCCTAAATAGCTAGGATTACAGGTGTGACCACTGCTTATATTTCGAAACTTTTTGGTAACTGCTTAACTGATAGGTGAAATTCTGCATCTCACAGATAGGTAGTCCAATAGAAAAAGGAGTAAAAAATATGGAGTCGTGGTTTAAGTGGTAGGAGTCCCTGCCTAGCAAGTGCAAGGCCATGAATTCAATCACCAGTACTGCCCAAGAAGAAAAAGGAGTAAAAAAAGTTTTCCAAAGAAGCCTGGCTCTGGTGGCTCATGCCTGCAATACTAGCTCCTCAGGAGGCAGAAATCAGGAGGTTCAAGGGGTGAAGCCTGCCTGGAAATACTTCTGGAAAATACCCAACACAAAAACGGGCTGGCAGAGTGGCTCAAGTGGTAGAGCACCTGCCTCGCAAGTGTGAGGCCCTGAGTTCAAACCCCAGTACTGCCCAAAAAAGAGTTTGCCTTCTTCGTTCTGTAGGGAAATTTGTATGAGAACGCAGACCTCTTACCAGGTATTAGAGCAGATGTGGAACACTGGGAGCTCTCTAGTGGTAGTGCACACGCTTTGGAAAACCATCTGCTGTTATCCTTGGCATTATGTGGTAAAGTTGGAAACACACTTCCCCTTTTACTCATCAGGTCCCCTCCTAAGTAGAGCTTCAGGAAATCCATACGCCTGCACGCCAGCAGACAGAAGGAACAAGAAAGTTCACAGTGTCCTTGTCAGTGACAATGCAGAACTGGAAATAGCCCAAATAAGTTACAAATTCATACAGTGGCCTTCTTTGCAGAAAAAAACAAAAGCTGCCCTTACCAACCTCATGTGTCTTTCTTTTCTTTTTTCTTTTTAAAGACACAGTCTCAGTTTGTGGCCCAGGTTGCCTTGAGTTTGCTGCCATTCTCCTGTTCAGCCTTGCAAGGGCTGGGACTGGGCTTGGGAACCACCAGGCCCAACATCATGTGTTTTATGAACGTATCAGAGCCAAAAAAAAAAAAGCTACAAGAATGTATACAGTGTACTTTTCTAAATACAAAGTTCAAAAGTGGACAAAAGTAAACATTGTTGAGGAATACATATATGTGCATGATGTGGAATTTTTAATATATTTTTTTAAATAATTATAAAAGATGGAAGGGAGAGGGTTTACCTCTAGCAAGGAGGGAATAGATTACCATTTTGGGATGCCTGCAGTGTTCTGTAACATTTTCATAGATGTTTAGTTCATAGTAGAATGATAGTAACGTTTATTAGGAAAGGAGACAAAGGGCCATCTCAGTGACACAGTTCATTCATGGTTGATGGACTTTTAGAAGCGCAGGATTTTATAGTTAAATGGTAAATGAGATTGGATCATTGCTTTAACTTGTATTGTTCATTATAATTTGAACATTTTTCCACTTGAGCCATTTGTGCTTAATTTTGTGTGAATTGATCATGTTTCTCTCTTTTTTTTGGTTGGCACTGGGTTTTAAACTCAGGGCCTCACACTTGCTAGGCAAATGTTCTACTACTTGAGCCACTCCACTAGCTTTTTGTGTTGGATTTTTTCGAATAGGGTCTTGTGAACTGCTTTGGAGCCTCTGTACCTTCCTGATCTCTGTATCCTGAAATATGCTGGGATTACAGGCATGAGCCACTGGCACCCAGCTTCTTTTACATCCCCCACCCTCACCCCCAGCAGTATTGGGGTTTGAACTCAGAGCTTTGAACTTTTTAGGCAGGTGCTGTACTACTTGAACCATACCTCCAGCCCTTATTGCTCTGTGTGTTTTGGAGATAGGGTTTTGCTCTTTGCCCATGCCAACCAGGACCTCGATCCTCACTGACCACCCTTCCCACTGTAGCAGAGATGACTGCTGCATGCCATGCTCAGCCTTTGTTCTTTGAGATGGGGTCTGTTAGGTCAAACAGTAACTGTGATTTTCTGGTCTCAGCCTCCCAACTAGCTGGGATTACAGGCGAAAGCCACTGATACTGGGCTTTTTTTTTTTTTAAGACGGTCTTGGTTTGTACCCCAGGCTGGCCTTGAGTTTTTGATCCTTCTGCCTCTGCCTCCCTGGTTCTGGGATAAAGGACCAGTGCCATCACACTTGGCTTATAAGAAGTCTTTATTAAGGAAATTAGCAGTTTAGTATGTGTGTTGGAAAAGTTTACCTCAAACTCATCTTTTTATTTTGGTGTACTGTTTGAATTCAGGCTCTTGCTTGCTAAGCGGATGCTCTGCCACTTTAAACCATACCCCCAATTCTTTTTGCTTAGTGGTTTTTTTTGGATAGGATCGTGTGCTTATGCCCAGGTCAACCTGGACCTCAATCTTCCTATTTATGCTTCTGACATAGCTGGGATGACAGGCTTGGCCACCACATGCAGCTTTGTTTGTGAGATGGAGTCTGTCTTGCTAACTGTTTGCTAGGATTGGTCTCAAACTTTGAACCTCCTGATCTCATCTCCCAAGTATTTAGGATTATGGGCATGAACCTATGCTCTGCTTTTTTTTTTTTTTTTATTTTCAGGTGCCAGGGATCAAACCTAGGCACAGCGTTGCTCTACGGTTGAGGCTACGTCACCAGCCCTGTCCTTTGTTTTTTAACTTGTGTATTAATTTTTTTCCCCTCAGAAACTTTGAAACTTCTCAAATTATTGATACATAAATTCATAAAGCAGTAGAGTTAGTTTACAAATTCATGATTTTTTATCTCTAGATTGCTATGCATAATACAGAAGCCTTTTTGCTTTTATCTTTTGGGGTTCCCTATAATATGTTACTGAATATAGGATGGTGTTAGAAGAAGTTTAAAATGTGGGAACTGTTGTCTTAAAAAGTTAGCCAGCTTTGGTTTATGAATGGAGGTGTTGGGAGGAGGTGGAACTAGACATTTGGATGTCTGATCTCAGATTCATGCCACACATCTGCTACCTCCAGTAGCTCTTCTCCATACCTAGACCTAGAAGTTTCATATCATTTTCTTTTTCATTTTTTTGTCCATACTGGGGTTTGAACTCAGGACCTCCTGCTTGCTAGGTAGGTTCTCTTACCACTTGAGCTACTCTGCAAGATCTTTTTTTGTGGTGAGTACTTTTGAGACGGGGTCTAGCAAACTATTTGCCCAGACTGGCCTCGAGCCAGGATTCTTCTGATCTCTGCCTTCTGAGTAGTTAGGATTACATGCATGAGCCACCAGCACCCAACTCCACTTGATGTTTAGAGCCAAATAAATAGGAATGACTTTAAGTTCCCATGTGGAACGCTTGTAATGTGAAAAGGTAAAATCTTGCATACGCTGCCTGGGTCCGTGAAGCATAGGGAGACTGTGAGACTGACACGCAAAAAACCATGTAATTTTCTATCTTATACTCACACATTGTCAAAACTAAAGTTTTTTCATTTAAGATTTGGTTAGCCAGGAAAGTCAAACAAGTCCTGTCTGGGAGTTGATACCAGTGGGATTCGGGAGGGCATAAAGAAAGGGTGAAGAAGGGCGAGTGTGGTGGAAGTATTGTATTCGTGTATGAAAATGGAGCACAGAGACCTGTTGAAATTGTTCTAACAAGGAGGAGAGAAGAGATAAAGGAGAAAGGTGAAGGGGGTGAATCTAACGTATATTGTAAGCACTTTTGTAAATGTCACAGTGCACCTCTGGTACAACTATAAAATGCCAATAAATCAATAAAAGAAAAAAAAAGAATTTGATTAGAGGGAGAGATGACCTCTTGTCTATGCTAATTGAGGGTTTTAATGAATTTCCTTCTTTTTCTTCCAGTTGTCCAGCAAGAAAGAAACGACTGACTGAAGCAGAACTCTGTGCTGGTCCTAACGCCTGGATCCTCGGTACACATCAGGATGCAGAGGGTCCTGGAGCTGACCCGTGCGCTAGTGGCCTTTCTGAACCTGGCATGCTAGATGCTGTTTGTGAAGAAATGGATCAGACAACGGGGGAGCCACAGTGCGAAGTTGCCCGAAGGAAGCTTCAGGAGATTGAGGACAGGTGAGGGAGCAGTGCATGGAGCTGGCTTGCTGCTGTTCCTCTGTAACAGCTCACCTTTCTTTTTTCTGGGGGAGGGAGGGACACTGTGGTTTGAGCTCAAGGCTTCACGCTTGCTAGGAAAGTGCTCTGCCACAGTCAAGCCTCCAGCCCACATATCCCCTCCTTTAAGCTAGTCTGCTTCATCATTTGGTGACACCTTGATCCTCAGCCTCTCAGAAGGACTAAAAAATCAGGAAATGCAAAGCGTGTACTTCAAGCATTAAAGTGAGTTCTTACAGTACTGTAGGTAGCATTCTCACTTACAGTCTACGAATAGTTTTGGTTTATGATATAGCTCTCTGAGAGACATTGTGCAAATTTGAGTCCATTGTTTGTAAAAGTCTTTTGTAAAGTGACATGTTGAGGCCATCTCCTGCATGTGCTTCTTCACCAAGGCATGGTCTCATTTGGTCTTGCACTATAGCACCTGTTGATTTTATCCTTTTTTATTTTTAAATTTTGTCCATTTACTAGAATAATATATAATAGCTTGACTAAATATTTCTTCTGTACCTTCATTTATTTAGGATAATTGACGAAGACGAAGAAGTTGAAACTGACAGAAATGTTAACCATCTCCCCAGTCTTGTCCTTTCTGATACTATGAAAACAGGTTTGAAGAGGGAATTTGATGAAGTCTTCACAAAGAAGATGATTGAGTCTATGTAAGTTTTGGTACCTGATTTCCACTTAATTATGATCTTGGTAGGAAAGCACAGAAACTGTCCATCCTATTGTCAGCTTATCTTGATCAACAGGTAACTGAGATCACAGTAGATGCTGTATTTAGCTCAGGTTGGAGACAGGCTCTTGCCTAGCTCACTGGGAGTGAGAGGAGTTTGAAGTATGCAGGAGTGGCTGCCTCATCTACTCACCCCTTGGTTGTTTTGAGATCCTGAAGTGTACTCCAGTCTAATACTTAGGAAAGGGAGAACTGGCAAGAGAGAGCTCTTTTAATTTTTTGTGATAGGCCAGGTGCAAGTGGCTTATTCCTGTAATCCTAGCTACTTTGGAGGCTGAGATCAGGAGGATCGAGGTTCGAGGCCAGCCCAGGTAACTAGTTCTTGTTACCCAGTCCCCAAAATAACCAGAGCAAAATGGACTGGAGGTGTGGCTCAAGCGGTAGAGCTCCTGCTTTGCAAGTGCAAAGTCCTGAGTTCAAACCCCAGTCCCATCAAAAAAGCAAAACAGAATACCAAGCAGAAGTGTGTGCTCTTGGTTTTCCAGAAACTAGCCTTTGGAGTGTTTTTATTCTTTTTGTTTTTGTTTTTGCCTTACTTGCTTTTCTGTGCCAAAAAGCTTGACTACCACAGGACTGGGATGAATAAGTGATTGTGTGTGTTGGGAATAATTGTTTTGGTTTAACTGCAAAGCATTCTACTTCATACTTATCCTAAGCAAAAGGCATTTGAGATGCTATAATGTGGTGATCCAGTGCTTCCATTTACAATAATGTAGTGTAAGACAGTCCCCACAGGGCTAGGAGTACAGGTCAGTGGTAGAATGCTTAACCAACATTCACGAAGCCCTGCGTTCAGTTCCCAGCACCACAAAACCACAACAAAAAGAAACCTGTAGTCATGTATATCTGCTAATAAAAAACTTACTACATTAATCAAGTGCTCTCTTTTCACATTGTGCATTTCTTTTTTTTTTTTTTTTTTTTTTTTCCCAGTACTGGGGTTTGAACTCAGGGCCTACACCTTGAGCTACTCCACCGGTCCATTTTTTTGATGTTTTTTTTGAGATAGGGTCTCAAACTATTTGCCTGGGCTGACTTCAAACCATGATCCTCCTGCTCTCTGCTTTCTGAGTGGCTAGGATTATAGGAGTGAGCCACTGGCGCCCAGCCATTTCTATTCTTTACAATCATGGCATCAGTACAACCAGTTGGTTTGATTAAAAATGCATGTAGGGCTGGAAGTACAGCTCAGTGGAGGATCACTTACATGTGGGAGGCCCTGGATTTAATCCTATCACTGCAGAGAAAAGAATCATGCAGAACTGTGAAACTTTTTTGTACTTGAGTGGCCTTCCTAAAGATCGATTTGAACTGCCTCCTAAATCTCCTGTAAAGACCATTATTTCTAACTGTAAGGTATTAGGTATTAAACATTAGCTTTTCAACACACAGCTTTTATTTTCACATCCTGTTTTTTTTTTTTTATTAAAAAAAAAAAATCTGTATTTTGTGTCTTAGGAGCCGTCCTTCCATGGAGCTTGTGCTCTGGAAGCCTCTCCCTGAACTCCTTTCTGATAAGCCAAAGCCACCATCTAGTGCTAAGAACTACACGGGAGAGAGCCAGACTAAGCATGCAGCTCCTGCCACTGCCTTCCCGCAGAGAGCTGAACTGCTGTTGGAACCTCCGCAAACAGGGATGCCTCTTTACGATAGTTTGCAGACAGCTGCTAGCACAGAAGAAGAGATGGAACTCTAGAGACCAGTTCTACACTAAATTTGTCGAGTTTTAGAAGGCTCTTCGTTCATTAATGAGCCTACTTGCATAGTATAGGGTCTTGAAAGTTTTATGAAACGGGTGTAATATCTCCACCTGTGATGTGGGGTGGGACTCTCATTTTGGGTAGCCATTTATTGAATTCAACTTTTTGCCAAGGAAGCTTGTCTCAAAGGAGAAAGTTTTCTAGTGGGCTTATTCAAAGTATGTTAGATTTTATTCTCTTTAAAGGCAAGTGTAGAAGCTGGATGTATAAAGATGACTCAAGTCATTTGTCACATTGTCTAAGCCACTACACTTGGGGAACCCTGTTGAGTTGGAAAAGATGTCTAAGAAAGAAGGGTGCTCCTAATAAATACCACTGTCCTCTGACAGTTGGGTCACAGCCTCGTCTATAGAATTGACCTGTTGATAGTGGTGATTACATGTGACTGAGGAAGCAGAAGGAATGAAAGCAGTAGCTTAAGTCTTGCTAAGAAGTTGAGCAAGCTATGAAACCTCTACTAGTTGTCATTCAGCACAGCTGTATTGATCTGAATGCCCAATGGCACTGTGGCTCTCCTCTTGGGCTTGGAAAATGCCATGAGAATCCAAAGAAAAGGTTTTCCTTTAAGGCCTTGCCTTATGCTACTGTTGCTCCTTGGTCTCCCTTGCATAATTGATAAGCCTGGTTGTTCAGTGATGTTTACAACTTACCTTTGAGTGGTAGTTTAAAATGTGAGGTAAGCCATCTGCAAACTGCATATGGGAGAAGTATCCTTTAAGACTAAGAAAGTGCTGTGTCAGCTAAACCCAGCACTGGTAGTATCTGTAGTTGAAAAAGGGAAAGGTTGCACTGGTATTAGCAAGTTGAATTTTTAAATGTTAGTCTTGAATGCATTGAGTGAGTGAGAATATATGGGCAAGCGATGTCAAAGTTTACTGAAATCGCCAATTTGGTGCTTAAACTGTGCAGCAAGCCGAAGAGTGAACAGCTTCTTGCCAGCAGGAAATCTATGTTCTTGAGTACCTAAACCAGGCTCCAGGTTCTTTTGGGAATAATCAGGATTAAGGTAATACTTTCATCACACAGCAGGGAGACTACCCCAGTTCTGTTTTGTTTTTTGGATTTCTTCCCCTTTTGTAGGGAAAAAATGGTTTATGCCAAGTAAAGGTGAATGTTTAGAAAGCAGCTTCCAGGCAGTTTTGAACCCATGCTGAAATCCCTCCCCTTGTTACAGATGGTGTAGAAGTCACAAGTCTGTTAATTGGGCTGTTTCTTCTCTTGCCTGTTGTTCCTGCTCCCTCTATTTCTGTCTGAATAGTCAGGAAGAGATTTATTGTTTAATATTTAAACAAAATATTTAATGTCTACACAGTAAAATTATTCAGACTTCAAACCAGTATTGAAACCAGTTGGAAACCAGCTAATAGTTTCTTAATCTCAGACTTAGAGATGAATGTAAACTGTATTCTGTTGAAATGTGCAAGTGTTTGATTTACGCATTTGAAAACTCCTGCCTTGAGGTTATTGTTTAATGGGACCAACTCGTGAAGTTTGTAGCCTTAAATCTCCGTGCTAAAAAGTTTTAGTACAGTTCAAAAACATGAAGGGAATGTGTGGAGTTCTAGCATAAAGGTAGAAAGAGAGATGGTGGCTTTCCAAAGAAAGAAACACCAAGACTGTCTTTTGTAGGAATTGTTGGATAGGCCTCTGATCAAAGGTGTATACCATAGGAAGGAGAGCCCCACAACATAGCTTTGATAGAACTGATGAACAGAGGAGAGAGTCTGGATTCTGCTAATCAAAATCCAAGCAGAATTTTTTCAGGAGTCATTATCTGACATCATTTCTGCAGGAAAGTGGGTGTTTAATGAATGTCCTTTTGGGCTTTATTTTCTTGCACACATTTGTACAAAATTGTCTTCATCCTTGTGGTGCTTATTCATCTGAGCCGTCTACAGCCCCAAGGCCTCTGCATTTTGTTTTTCTTTTGTAGCATAAGTTTTTTGCTTTCGCCTTAAGGTTTCCCTAGGAAATTAGCAGGTCTTTTCATTTTGTACAGTTTTTGCAGCATGTATCAAACATTGGCTTAGTATGCTAATGTGCGAAGAGAAAAAATTACCTAAAACAGGTGAGCTTTAATGAACAAATGAATATTTTCTCTGAGTTTGAGTAGGATATGTGTGGGGGTTTTTTTTGTTAATTAGTATGAAGAAACTGGGCTTATATCCAGTTCTCACAGATGTTAATCAGCTAAAAAACTGCTATACATTCTTGGAAAGGTATAAATGTGAAATTTAGAAAAATAATTAGGGTAGGTCTTAGAACCATGGGAAAAATGTTTACCAGCAAGTTCATTTGTTATTTTGGATCTGAAACTTGGCTTTGTTTAATAGTGACAAGGATGGTGCAGTACCAGGAAAGTTCTGGAAGAAACTGTCAATTTTACTTTAAAATGAAAAATATGGTGTTTATGTATTTTACCATTTTCAATTAAACTTCTTAAATGTTTTGAACTTTTTGAGGTATTTGTATTACTGCACTTCAGTAAATGAAATGTTTCCTTTAAATTGCAATTAAAGCAGCATTCATAAAATGAAGAGCTTACTTTAAATTTATCCTGGAAGGATAATTATGTTGTATTAAAGGTAAGTTTTAATTGTCACTTTCTTTTTGATGGGACTGGGGTTTGAACTCCAGGCATCAAGCTTGCAAAGCAGGAGCTTTGCTTGAGTCACACCTCCAGTCCATTTTGCTCTGATTGTTTTGGAGATGGGGTCTTGCAAACTGTTCCTCCCCTGCACCCCTCCCAGCTGGCCTCAAACCTTTATCCTCCCAATCTTAGCCTCCCAAGTAGCTAGGATTACAAGTATGAACCACCGGTGCCTGACTAGGTTTCAGTTTTCTATTTCTGAAAAAGGCAGACTATGCTTTGCCACTCTAAAACCCACAGCATGCTTTCCACTTAGCAGATCATTGCTGTGGACTCAGTAGTGAGATGTTGTCATGACTGAGTCCTTACAAATGTTCAAATGCACAACTGGAAATGGTTTAGGGCGGGCGTGGTGATGCATGCTTGAAATTCCAGCTACGCAGGAGGTGGAGACTGGAAGATCCTGAGCTCCAGTAAAGTTAGCAAGGCCATATCTCAGAAACAAAACAAAACAAAACAAAAAAAGGCAGAGGTGTGGGGCCCTGGGTTAAAACTCCAGTACAGAAAAAAAGAAAAAAAAAAAATTCTGCATGTTCAGTTATGTGGCTGTTCCTTTCTTACGAGTTGACCTGGGGGCTCATGTGTGGCTCAGGTGGTAAAGCACCTGCCTAGCAAGTATGAGGCCCTGAGTTCAAACCCCAGTACTGCCAAAAAAATGTTGACTGGTTACCAGGTGGCATAGTCATTCTGATAACTGTGATCCCTGAGTTGCAAGGCCGGAGTTACCTTAGGCTTGCAGTTGTAAAAGCAAAGGATTTTGTTTTGTTTTGAACCAAAACTTGAAAATCACATCTAAAAGTTATCTAATACACTGGTTTGGAAACGAAAGCATTAGTAGATGGTGATGCTAACATGTATTGTAATCCAGGTGACCCAGGTCCAGCATTCTTTGACTTGGCCGGTTGGTTTTACAGAATCTCTGTAGCAGTACCTAAGATGTTGCCATTTAGGTTTCATTGAAGTAACAGTGTGGTTCAGAGAGTGTAACATTAAACTCTTAAAGAACTACTCTTGGGTGTATCAGTTTGGTTGGAATATTATAGCTCTGCTTATCTAGGTCCATTAGAGGGCTTTGAAGCATGGCTCAGGTGGTAGGGCGGTTGCCTAGTAAGTACATGGTCCTGAGTTCAAACCCCAGTACCATCAAAAAAAAAAGGAAAGAAAAGAACATCTAGTCCCTCAGACTACAGCTGGCAATTGGAGATGAAGTAGATGCTGTTAGAATACAGTGTTAAATTCCATCTCCAGGAGGACAGTGATGTGGACTTTCGACATCTATCTGGTGGGTAAGCGGTTCTTCTTGTCTGCTCGTGAAGTTTAGAAGTCACAGGGAAAGATTAAGTTCTTAGGAGACTAGAATTCAGTTGACAATTTAAAATACTCGTGGGATGGAGTCTTTACTCCCATTTTTGGTGGGGAGCAGCTTCAAAACTTCAAGAACTAAAATGCTCCTGGAGTAAGCAGCATGACCTTCTGATCATCCTGGTTCCATTCTACCGTCTCTGCACCAATAGCACAACCAAGAGGAAGGCCAGAGGCAGATGCCCAGATGGTGTGAGGCAGGCAGCTTGTCATTGCATCTTTGATCTCAGTCACAGGACAGCCCTGTGCATTTAATGGAGGCCTTTTGGTTTTGTTGGGATCTTTAGTTCTAGCCATTCAATTTGGTGTTTAAATATGAAAAATGTCCTTCTATACCAGAAGTTTTCTTAATGCTGAGCACAGCGTTTAGTAAGTTACGTGTGTCCTGCCCTGTTAGGACAGCTGCTTCCTTCGTGGGATGTTACTGACGACTCACCTCAACCTCCAGGTGCTTTTGCTGTCATAACCAAGGCAAAAATGTTTCTGTAGCTACATCTGCCCTTATAAATCCTAAATAGTCTTGGCCCTAAAGTTTTCAGAGTGAAGCAGGCAAGATCATTTTCAGTCCTGGGCACAACTGGAGGTGGTCCTTAACATCTATAACACAAGGGCCTGGAATTTCAAATCCCAGTACTTGGAGGAGAAAGAAACCTCAGAAACCTCAAGTTCAGCCTAAGTAAGCTGTATTGCTAAACCCTAGGACTGGACTTTGCTTTTAGCCACTGGCTCAGCCTGCCTTACTTCTAAGTGCACATGTGCACACCTCTAGTCAGCAGAACCAGCGCACCTCGTACATGTCTGCGATTACAGCCTGCTGGGGATTCTCTGAATCCTTCTGCGTGCATGTGCTTTGGTGGTAACTGGAGTTTTTGCTCAGGGTCTCACACTTGCTAGGCAGGTGCTCTGCCACTTGAGCCACTCCACCAGTCCTGGAGACAGGGTCTTGCTATGTAGCCCAGGCTAGCCTTCAAACTTGAGATCCTTCTGCCTCAGCCTTTCCAGTGGAGATTACGGGCATGTACCACCATTACTGGTTTAGGAGAAATTTTGTTTTGGTGGTATTGGGGTTTTGAATTCAGGGCCTTGCACTTAATAAGCAAGCACTTTGCCACTTGACCCACATGGTTCAGCCCTTTATGGTTTATTTTCCAGATAGTATCTCAGGCTTTTTGCTAGGGGTCCAGCAATCCTCCTACCTATGCTACCAACATAGCTGGGATTACAGTGCAAACCACCATGCTTGCCTTGTTTGTTGAGATGAGGTCTTACTACCTCTTATGCCCAGGCTGGCCTCAAACTATGCTCCTCCCAGTTTCTACTTCCTCAGTAGGTGAGAGCAGTTACACCCAGTCTCAATAAATAAGGAACATAGCCAAATGGGTATAGAAGGATTTTATCTGCTAGTATAGCAGATAATTTATAAATGAGCAAAGTAATTTATAAATGAGCACAGTCCCTTTCTATTTTGTAAAAATCCTAAGTAAAAACACACCACGAAAGATGATATCAAGTATATGTAGTTTGGGAGTTGTATTGTCTTTAGAAATTTTTCCTAAACAAATGTATTTATTATTGTTTGGGTGCTAGGATCAAATCCAGGGCCTGTGCACTCCAGGCAAGCAACTCTACCACTGAGCTCAACCCCAGCCTTGATTCTGTTATGAAGTAAGCTTGTGCAAATAAAAACTTTTCCAACGTGGCTTAGGAGCTTAGGGCTAACTTTCAAATGCTTAGGATGGTGCCTGGCAAACATGAAGTGCTTATAACATCTCTTAGAGTCCTCTCTACAACCTCCAGAGAGCCTGTTCTCCCTCTGCAGATGAGGAAGCAAGTGACACTACATCCGCCCAGGGCTACCCAGCTCACCAGTGGAGACACTGAGACAGGGAATTTGAGTATAGAAAACGGTCTTATCTTGACATTCAGTGGCTTTTATGAGATGACAGAGCCAAACGCTGGTTACAGTTCCAGCTGTGCTAGTGGCCAGTTAAGCTGAAGCACCTGTGTCAGAAAGAGGGCAGCCAGGAGTTGAAGCAGCAGTAATCAAGGTGGAAAAGCGTTCAGTCACTGCATGGTAGCTTGCTCTAGTTAGGTACATTACTACCCTAGTGAGCAGTGGAACATCAGTCACAAAGTAAGACTGACGGCCTAAAAGAAGTCACAGAACAAGGACGCTGCATTGCACTTTTTAATTGCGTGGGTGGTTTAAATAAATGGAGAAAGCACCTTCCAGAAGCTACACAAGCAGGGGAAGATTCCATCAAGCGCTTACACAGTAAATTTCTGTAATTTTACAGAAGATTCTTGATCCATCCCTGAACTGCACGAGGGAAAAGGAGCCCCCTCAGGTGTTTCTCTGCTTGCACAAGCAAATTAAAGGACCTAAAACTGGAGGCAAGTCTAGGAGGCCAAGAAGTGGGGAGAGATGGGAAAGGGCCACCCACAAATTGTGTCTACTTCAAGACACAAGTCAAGTGACTCTTACATCAGTATTGCAGGGTAAACTACCACCTTTTTAGTCTGAAAAACTGAAGTTCTGAGTTACAGTCGTATCCTGGGTTGCTGGATGTGGAAACACAACACTTGAGTCTAATACTTGGGAGGTGTTCTCTAGGACTGTACACCTCTACCTTGCTTTCTGAATGAAGCACAGACAGGCTTTGCTGCTGTCCTCCGGGCAGTGTGACAGTCAAGGAAAGGCCAGCAGTACAGGATCGCTCCTTAGACACTAATCAGCTGGGGAAAGAGTTCATTGGCAAAAGTGTCCTCCCAAAAATGGTTTGCACCAAGTGGGGAGGACATGTCGCTGAAGGGGGAAGGGGAACCCTCATATCCACAGTCACTATAAGCATCCAGCAGGCAGGAAGATGGCTTCAGGCAGTGGCTGGATGAAAGCAGATTCGAGATACCCAGCTCTGGAATGAAGTCATCTTCCACAGGTTCTTCCTTCACTGAGACAATGAATTCAGGGTGATCGCCCTCTGAGGGGCTGAGAGGTGCTTCCTCGATCTTCACTACCACATTAGTTTGGTTCTCTGTCTCAGAGGGGATTTCTAAGACAAGAGGCTTTGTATAGATGTGATCAAAACGAATGAGTTCATTAATGGCTTCCAGCTTGGCTGATGACGTCCCCATGGACAGAGAAAGGGAGGCTGGTAAGGAACTAGGTCCTTCTGGGCAGACCTCTGGGAGGTCTTCCAGACTGGCAGACTCTGGAGAAGGGCATTTGAGGAACATGACTGGGTCCAACTTGTCCAGAATGCCCAACAGGATATCAGACTGCAGGAGGCAAAAATGAAACAGCAGAACTGTTAGAATGCACGTGACCTTCTGTGGAGAACACTGGTACTGGGTTCCATGATGTAAATTAGTTGTGATGCTTAAGATGCCCCCACTCCATGTCCTGAGTTACAGGGGATCTAGGAAGGTAGGTAGTGTTCGCCCCTAGCCCCACCAAAACTACTTCCCCGGCTTGTCTGATTAGGGACGTCAGCCATTACACAGGTGGAACAAAGCAGTCAAAGTGTTCAATAAGTGAGAACGATGTGTCTACCTCAGTGTCTGAAGAGTCAATGCCGTCAGAATCCATAGGGAGATGTTCTGGGGAGGTGACAACTGGGCCTGCACCTGCTGCAGAGGTGCACGTAGTCTGAGTGCTGCGGACTCAGCAGACCCGGCCACCAGCCTTGCTCCATTCCCCTGGGGAAAGAACAAAGTGAATTCCCACAGAAATGCTGGCCAGGCAGCTGTGATTCTCAGCTCTCAAGAAAGCTGGAAAGCTCAGTTGGGCTTGGTGGCGCCCCAATCCCTGCACTCAGGCGGCTGAGGCAGGAGGATCATGAGGTAGAGGCCAGGCTGGAGTACATAGTGAGATGTTTCAAAAATTAATTTAAAAAAAAAAAAAAAAAAAAAAAAAAGCTAGAAAAGCCTTTTTTAAAGCTGTAATCTTCCCCTTCCATCGTTACTTTCATTCACTGATCACAAGATGAGAGAAAGAAGAGAGTAAACCTCCACTGTGATCTACTGTGCACTGGGACACTTTCCTCCCTAAGCAAAGCCTCAGGCAGGGACCGGGCGTGTGTGCCAGTGGTCAGTGCTTGCCTGCCGTGTGCAAAGCACTGGATTCTATCCTCAGCACCACACACATATAAAAAAAAGTCTCAGGCTGGACTGAAATAACATGTTGATAATAAGCTCGATAGTTTTTTAAGCAATAAAATCTTAGTGATTTAATCCTAGAATTTTTTTGAACAGTTATTCCTTTTTTGGGGGGGAGAGGGCTGCCATACTGGAGTTTAAACTTAAGGCTTTGTAGGTAGGCACTCCACCACTTGAGCCACACCCCAGTTCTTTTTTTACTTTAGTTATTTTTTCAGACAGAATCTTGCTTTTTACCTGGCTAGCCTGGGACCCACATCTTCCTATCTATGCTTCCCCAGTAGCTGGGACCACAGGCATGCTTCACTATACCCAGCTTGTTTGCTGAGATGGGGGTCTTGCTAACTTTTTGCATCAAACTGATCCTCCCAATCTCCGCCTCCTAAATACCTGGCTCTGAACAGTAATTTTAAAAGTTCTTCCTGAATGATAAGCTTCAAAGAGAATTGTCTACTGCCAATCTTAGACCACTTAAGCACTGAATTTGCTGTTATTCCTAGACAAGACCATGTACTCATCCTTCTCTTGTCAGTCACTATCACAGCGCATCCCTCTACTCATTCAGGTCCATGAGAACAACTTCTAATTGGAGTAGCATCCAAAGTCTGATGTAAGCTCGGCATGGTGGCACATGGTGATGCTAGTCCCAGCACCTGAGTGGCTGAAGCAGGAGTATCTCCAGTTGAAGGCCAGCCTTGGCTACATACAAGTCTCCAGCTCAAAAAAAATTCCAGAAAACCTACCCCCACACAAAGTCTGACTCGACTGGCTCTTCTTCACCATAGCATGGTACAAACTTGTTCTGAGAGAGGTGTGTAACTTATTTTAATGAGTAGGACTTAGTACTGTTGCTACACAGTTGAGACATAAACAGGACTGTTTTTCTTTAATTTCCTGGATGGAAATGTGAAACCAAAGGAAAACCTTAAGAATGCTTTTGATCAGGTGTGGAATGCAAACATCTGGGTCGTGTCACTGTCACTTGGAACCAGTTCTCACAAATGGCACCAGATGAACATGACTTACCTTGGCCTCTGCCTCTGTCTCCTCTTCAGTAACCAGGGCATCCATTCCTAAGCGGTGTCTTAACTCCTGGTTCTCAACCACAAGGCCATGAGTTTTCTCTCGTAAAAGTTGATTCTCTAGCAAGAGTTTCTGGTTCTGGAAGAAAGTTCATAAGAGGCTATTAAAATAGCCAGCTCTTTCACACAGAATCCACCCGGGAAGGTTTCTCTACAGTTGGTTTCCTTCTTGAACTTCTGGGAGATGCTCTGTCGACAGTTGTTCACAGTAGGCATCAGTAGCCCAGGTCATAATTAGGAAAATATAGCTAAGCAGCAGAGTGACTGGTAGCTTTAATCTAGAGAGGATTTTTTTTTTAATGTGTTTTAAAAAAAGGCATGGCGGTACATGTCTGTAATCCCAGCATTCAGAAGGCTGCAGCAGGAGGGGCTCAAGTCGCAGGCCAGCTTCAGCTATTGCAGTGAGATCCTGTCTCGGAAAACAAAACCACAAGTATCTGCCTTGATAGTGAAAAGGGCAGTGGTCGGCCAGCACACCGAAAACTGTTTCTAGTAAGAACCATTAATGATTCATACGCGAAAAAGAACCATCCCATATTAATAATCCCCGTGCAGTCAAAATGCTAACTAGCCGCCGTTCAAGATTAGATAACAGGTGAACTGTAGGAGGGAGAGGGCAACTTTGGTGAACTTTCGGCAGATTCTGAAGTTTAAGCAGATTTCCTATCTCCTTACTAATTTGTTTTCTCTGCGGGGGGGCGGGCGGGCAGGCGCTCCGCCCCCAGCACTGCGTGAGTTGGCACCGATCCCCGCTCCCCGCGGGGCCATCAGCCTGGGCTTGCAGCGTTACCTCCTCCTCCAGGTCCACCACCTGCTGCTCCAGCTCGCTCATCCGAGCCTTCTTTCGGTCTCGGGCGGTCTGTGCTGCCACTCTGTTTTTCAGCTTCCTGAGGAGGGAAGGCACCGGGCTCCCTGAGTCACCCCGACCCCAGAGCTCTGCACAGGCCCAGCAATGGGAAGCACTCCAGGCTCCCCCTCCGCCGGTCCAGCTTTCTGGCGTCGTTCTCTACGTCCCTCCCTCCCGTCCTCCCCCGCTGCACCCGGGTCCCCATCTCGGCAGACCTGCGGAGGCTGCGATGGCGCCGCGCCCTGAGCCCTGAGCCCTGAGCCCGTCCCCTCTCCCCCGGTCGGCGCCGAGACGCCGCTAAAGCGAGCACCCGCGGGAACGCAGCGCGCGGAACCTTAGCTGCGCGCCCCGGCTCCCCCACGACCCCAGGAAGAGGCGCACGCGGCGGATCTGGTCCGTCCAGCCTTGCCGCGCCGGCACACCGCAGTCGAGGGCGCCCGACCCCGGATCCCAGCCCTCGCCCACCTCCTCAGCGCCTTCTCCTCGGGGCTCAGGTGCGTGAGGCGCTGTCGCTTGCGCGCCGGGGGCGTCCCCCCGCTCGCCACCTCGGGACCGGCCCCTCTTTGGCCCGGCACCATGAGCGGCACGGTTCGGCCGGCCGGGGCTCCGGCGGCGGCGGGCTGGCCGGACAGAAGTAGGACTTTTGGAGCCCCGGAGGCCGAACTCGGCGCCGCTGCCACCACCACCATGGCCACAGTGTACGCTAGTGCGTCCCGCCGCCGCCCAGCCGGCGGCCCCGCAGCGCCCAGCCTTTCTAGGGTCGTGGCCGTCCGCGATTGGCCAGCGCCTCGTGACGCAAGGCCGAGATCGGCGCCCATTGGTCCGGTGGACCCAGCGGGGGCGGGGCCAGAGCGCCCTCTTGGCCAGGGCTGTGGTGTCCAGCGTGGCAGGCGCTGCCGGGGCCGTGGGAGTTGCCGGTTTTTCCACTGGGGGCATTTCCGGGGGGAGTGGCCGGCAGGAGCCCGCCTGGGGCCGGTGGGGGACCCAGGGGACTTCCAAGGGGTCCTCCACAAATGGTGACCCCCTCGCCACCGCTGACGCATTTTTGTACCCGAGTGCCAGACTTCAACTGCAAACCGCTCGGTTTGCAGACTCGGGAGTCGCCAAGGACGATCGCTCAGCCTGGCCGGGGCGGCGGAAAACCCGGTGATCCCACATCCGGCCTGGGGAGGAATTGTGAGAAACGTCTTCGGGACGGATCGCGTATTTCAGAAGGAGGCTAGCACACAGCGACGGCACAGCGGTGCCCTTGCATTTCTAAACTTTCTGTTAGGAGCGCTCATCGCTATTGTTTTTGTCCTCTGCGGTACCTTCTAGACGAGCGCTCCTTATGGTTCATTTTACTTAGCTTTTGTTCTTTGTGGCACTGGGGTTTGAACTCAGGGCCTCACCCTGGCTAGGCAGGCGCTCTACCACCTGAGTCACTCGACCAGCCATGTTTTGTGCTGGACATTTTCGAGACAGGCTCTTGCGATCTCTTTGCCCAGGGCCGGCTTTGAACCTTGATCCTCCCGCTCTCTGCCTTCTGAGTAACTGGGATTACAGATGTGATCCAGCAGCGCCCGGCTGCCCTGGTTATTTTGGAGATGGGGGCTCAAACTGTTTCCCCGGGCTGGTCTTGAACTGCAGCCGTCTCAAGGAGCGCCGTGCATCATTATTTTTTAATGAGGAGAAAATAAAATGTTACATGTGAAAACAGAGACCCAAGCCGGCGCCGGTGGCTCAGGCCTGTAATCCTAGCTATTCAGGAGGAAGAGATCAGGAGGATCACAGTTGGAAGCCAGCCTGGGCAAATAGTTTATGAGACCCTATCTCGAACAGAACATCACAAAAAAGGGCTGGTGGAGTGGCTTAAAGTGAAGGCCCTGCGTTCAAACTCCAGTACTGCAAAAAAAAAAAAAAACTCTAAGAGACCCCTGGGTTTACCCTGACCTCCCTGCCTGTGGAGGTCCAGTCAGGCGGAGTGGGCTTGAGGTGCTTATAGAACACGGCCTCAGGCAGCAGAAAGGAGCAGTTTAGACTCAGGAATATTAAAATGGAGAACCACACACAACTCTCTTGTGCAGGTGCACTCTTTGGAAGCAAACTACAAAATGTTAAGTTCCCTAGAATTTCAAAGCAAAACTTTCTTTGGCAAGTAGGTGCTTCATCCTCTATGTTGGGCACTAGTCCAGGTTCTAGGGATGCCAAGATTAGTGAAACTGGGAGCTGGAAATCACGAAAAAAGTGAAAGCTAAGACAGCAGGGTTCCAAGTAATTGTCCGTGCTATTAAGTCAGATTAGCTCAATGACTGTATTTTGCTTGAGAAGAAACAGAAATCCGAGAAGGAACTTAAAAGCAAGGGCGTCTGTTGATATCCAGGCCCTTTAAAGGCAGTTTTGTTCTTCCTGGGACAGGATGATGAGCCTCCTCTAATGTATTCTGTTCCTCTTTGTAGACAAAGGGAAGTCAGGGACTGTTTCTTTAAACTGGGTACAGCCTCTGAGTTAGTAAAGAGGCGAGAGTGACCAGAGTTTATGCAGGACAAGAGGCAAGGGTGATCAGGCTTTATGCAGGACAAAGAAACCTGCCTCCTCCTTCAGCTGTAGTGTCCCAATGTTCCTCCAGACGACCAGAGACTCACTCCTGGCCTCCGAGGTTTTTTGGGACAAGTCTTTGGATCTATCATCTGCTTGAGACCTGTGTAGACCTGGGACGGCTGTAAGAGGCTATGGGGAAAGACAGGCAACTAACTATGCTGTGCACCCTGTTATTTATGAAGTTAAGATGTATGAGATTTGGGGCTGGGAATGTAGCTCGGGGATCGAGTGTTTGCCTAGCATGCACGAGGCCCTGGGTTCAATCCCCATCTACACACTCATGATGTATAGAATTCATAGACTGACTGGCACTGTCAGTGAAAAGAAATCTTAGGGAAACTTAAATTTAAATCATTTAGGCATAATAATATTTTTTTAGAAAGCCTGAGGTCCCTATTAATCCAGCAAGGTTAAAATGACTAACCCTGTGGGTGAGCAAGGCACAAGACAGAGGCGAGGAGAGAACTTCGACAGGTTGCATTTGGTCATGGTTAATGGGATATAAATGGAATGTTGAATTTCACTCCTCCCAGATTTTTTTCTTTTTCATCTTTTTGACAAACCTTTAAAATAATTTTGAAAACAGTAATTTGACCCACTGCAGATTGCTGTCCATGAAATCCGAAAAAAGTCAAGTGCAAAGCCTTTGACAGTTTCACATCCTCTCTGTAAAATTAATCTGACCATTCTTGCACCAGATGCCAGTCATGTTTTAAAACGTTCACTGAGTGCTTGGGTTAAGAGCTATAAAAGATACAAGATCCAAAGTTCTCAGTCTCTGTGACAGCTGAGACGCAGTGAGGAACAAATGAGCCAATGAAATACAAATAAGTCTAAACACATGTCAAAGGAAACAAAAAAACAAAACAATGAGCTGAAGCCACGATCAGGAACTGCTGCCCACCAGCCACTGAGCACTTGAAATATTGCAGCTTGGCTGTGCAACATCGAGTGGACGAATACCACTCGGATTAGCACTCAGGCATGCTTAAGATGTTTGGGCTCAGTGGTAAAGCGCTTGCCTAGCATGCCCAGGGTTCAGTCCTCAACCCTGAGAACAAAAGATGGTAAATTTTATGTTCATTTATGTTATGTCTACCCTACTACTATAAAACCAATACCATGCCAGGCGCTGGTGGCTAACGCCTGTAATCCCAGCTACTCAGGAGGCAGAGATCAGGAGGATTAAAGTTCAAAGTACCACCCCAGTACCACCAAAACAAAAACAAAATACCAAATGAAATGCTGCGATGAGTCAGGTGTGGTGGACATGCTTGTAATTCCAGCAATTGGGAGGCTGAGGCAGGACAAATGTGAATTAGAGGTCAGCCTGGACTACATAGCAAGAGCCCATCTTCAAAAAAAAAAAAAAAGTGTCCTAAGAGTCCTGCCTTGTTCAGGGAAAGGTTAATCCCAGACATTATTAGCAGAAATAGTTGTGTTGATGGTTTTATTTCTCTCTCTCTTTTTTTTTTTTATTCTTCTTCATGATTCAGCCCCACTGCTTAAAGTAGTGATTTCAGAATCAGAATAGGGGTGCAGCCAGGCACTGTGGCACCCACTTACAGTCTCAGCTACTATGGGCACTGAGGCGGAAGGATCGTCTGAGCTCAGGAGTTCCAGACCAGCCCAGCAGCATAGAAAACACTGTTGGGAGAGGGGGTGGGGAGGTGGAGAAGAGGGAAGGAGAAGGGGTGTTTTGTACCCAGTACGTAGACACTCCAAGCCACATGTGACTGAGGATAAACTCTTCCCAAAACCCATGAGCCTGAAAAGGCACTACCCCTAAAGTGACTCACTTCCGTTCCTCTTTTGCGCAATGGCCATTCTAGCACCAGGGGGAAGGAGACCTTTTTTTGTTTTGTTTTTCCAGTACTGGGGTTTGAACTCAGGGCCTCATGCTTGCTAGGCAGGTGCTGTGCCACCTCATCAGCCCAGAGGGAAAGCTTGTTGCCTAGGTTTCGTCTACCTGAGAAAAAGACCTGCAGACAAAGAGGAGATCTAGTCACTGGGATCCAATCCCTTTCCTCCTACAGTGCTGTAATTCTTTGTTCTCAATAAAGTTAATGGAAGACAAACATGAGTTGTTTGCGGATAGTTCAGTAAAAATAAGTTTTGCTGATAAATCACCATACGACTTGACTTCTAACTCACAGGGTGTTTGAAGAGTTGAAGGACATTGTTATAACAAAAATCTTCAAAGCCTTCCTTCATGGTGCACAGCTGTAGTCTCAGCTACTCGGGAGGCTGAGGCAGGAGGATCCTTTGAATGCAGGACTTCAAGGTCAGCCTAGGCAATATCAGAAGATCTCTATCTTTAAAAGGGGGGAGGAGGACTGGTGGAATGGCTCAAGTGATAGAGCGCCTTCCTAGCAAAGCCTAGCAAGCATGAGGTCCTGAGTTCAAGCCCCAGTGTTGCCAAAAAAGAAAAAAAGCAAAAAGTGGGTAGGAAAGCTGGAGGCCCGACTCAGGTTGTTGAGCACCTGCCTAACAAGTGCCAGGCCCTGAGTTCAAATCCCAGTAATGCCAAAAAATAGGTCCCCCCCCAAAAAAAAGGAAGAAAAGGAAAACAAAACAAACAACCAGGGCAGAGGGTGTAGCTCAGTGGTAGAGCACCTGTCTAGCATGTACCAGGCCCTGGGTTCAATCCCCAGTATGGCAAAAGACTAGAACAAAAATAAATCCATTCCATCCTCCACTTTTTTAATGAAAAGGAATTTTTAGGGGAGTGAGACTATTTTATATGCTAACACAATGGTAATATATACATCATTACCCATTCATGAAAACTCACAGAATGGACACCACCAAGAGCCAACACTTGGTGTGAGCATGACCATGAATTTGAGGCCAGCCTGGGATACACAGGAGACCCTGACCCTGTATCCAAAAAAAAAAAGCCAGTCTGAGTGCAGTAGCTCACTCCTGTAATCCCAACATTTAGGAGGCAGAGGCAGGAGGATCAAGAGTTTGAGGCCAGCCTGAGCTACATAGCAAGTTCCAGGCAAAGTCTGGTCTATGAGACTCTTCTCAAAAAACCAAAATCCAGCCGGCGCTGGTGGCTCATCTATATAATCCTAGCTACTCAGGAGGCAGGGATCAGGAGGATCACAGTTTGAGGCCAGCCAGGGCAAATAGTTCTCAAGATTGTATCTTGAAAATGCCTAACATAAAAAGGGCTGGCAGGGTGGCTCAAGTGGCAGGGCACCTGCCTAGCAAAACCAAGGCAAGGTCTCCTTATAGCTGCAGTGCAATCACCCAGATCAGGAAATCAGCACCTGTGTAAATACAGTATCTCTATCTAAACCACAAATTCCATCCAAAGTTCTCTGACTGTTCCAGTAATGTCCTTTATAGTTCAAGATTCCATCCAAAACCAACAAAACCAAGGGTTGAATTTGGTGACTGTCACATCTCTTTAGGTCCTTGAATTGAAAACAGCTCCTTAGTCCATTTGTTGATTGACTGATTGATTGCAGTGCTGTGGATGGAACCCAGGGCCTTGTGCACACTAAGCAGGTGCTCTGCTTAGTTCTTTCGTGTGTGCGTATGTGTGTGTGTGTTTGTGTGTTTGCTGTCTCTTCTGACCTTATTTTTTTATTTTGTAAAGTACAGGTCAGTTATTTTGTATACTGCCTCAGTTTGCAGGCTTTATGAGTTTTGGGTGAGAACACCACAGAAGTTGTAACAGGTTCTTAGAAACTGTTCTTGGTGACCAGCATTGCACCCCACTCGGGCCCATGGGGTCACTAAGAGCAGGACAAAAGCCTTGCTGTCCAGGCCGTCTTCTTTGTCTTGTAACTTTGGCCAGACTCTTGCTTCACTCTGCACGTAGGCGTGTCACTCCTCAGGAATGGCTGCCTAAAATCCAGTGACACCCACCTTTGTCCCTTGGAGGCTGGAGTCACAGAGATAAGTGTGACTGCAGTATCTTCCCATTGGCTTTTACAGTGTCTGCTTCCAGACCCCCCAAAAGGTGCCCCAAAGTCTGCAGACATCATCCTAAACCTGCAGCCACCTTGGGCTCCAGGAACAGCAGAGCCTGGCAGACAGGTCACCCCCTGATACGGTCACCCCCAAGCAGGGCCAGTCATCTCCTGGGAACCGATTGTCCCCTGCAGCAATAAATAGGACTTCAGGTCACCTTGCAGAACCAGAAGTATTGGAACGAGTGACTGAGCCCTGTCTGTCTACTGGGACTCCTGGATCAGGCTTTTGCCCTAAAACTCCAGTTTTAGGCAGAGTGGCTCAAGTGGTAGAACCTGGCAAGCATGAGGCCCTGAGTTCAAACCCCAGTACCACCAAAAAAAAAAAAAAAAAAAAAGGCGATGACTCTTGCCTAAATGAGTCACTGCTATAATGATTTCCAGATAGCACCTTTCTATTTCCATCGTTTCTTCTGCATTTATTACTTGGAATTTCTGCCATAAGATAGAACTCTACTTTCTTACTCATTCATTTCTTTATTCATTTCTTTCTGTCGGCATCAACTCCATGGGTTCAAGTGTATTACTGTATTATTTATTGTGACTTCCAACTGTTTCTGACTTGGCCAATGGGACCCCCCCCCTTTTATTGTGATAACATAAAACTGATCACTTTAATCATTTTTATGGATACAAGTCTGCAGCAGATATCCTATTCACGTTGTTGTACAACCATCCCCACCATCCATCTCAAGAACTTTCTGATGGTTTCACACAGAAATTCTGTACCCACTAAATGGTAACTCCCCTTCCCGCCCTCCGCCCAGCCCCAGCAACGCATTCCAAGTGCTGTGTCTTTGGAGGTCACCCGACGCACCTCACTTAAGTGGAATCATGCCATATTTGTTCTTTGGTGTCTGGTTTATTTCACATAACATAGTGTCTTCAAGGTTATCAGGTAGCAAGTATGGGAGCCCCTGTTTGATACTCGTTCTTTTTATGTTTTGTTTGTTTTATGTTTTTGTTTGAAACCTGCAGCCTAAGCTGGCCTTGAATTCATGATGTAGCCAGACTATCTTCAAACTCAAGATCCTCCTCTCAGCTTCTTGATTGCTGGGATTACAGGTGTGAACAACCATGCCCAGTTCAACATGTGCCCTTTTTGACATCTCCCCATAACCCCCCCAACTCCTGTGCTGGGTATGGAACCCAGGACCTTTTCCCACACTTGCCAATTGCTCTACGCTGAGCTCCACTGCCTGCTTCTTCATCATCCTCTGAACAGTTCCTTACTTTCTGGTACAACACAGTATTCCGGGGTCATCTTATCTGTCTTTCCCAGGTCTAGACCTGGAATTGGCCATTTGTGCAACAACCTCTGGGGCTGGAACCCCAGGGCCTCGCACTCTACCGTAGAGCCTCTGAGCTCCACCCCAGCCCACAGGGTACCAAGGTACTTTTCTTTCCTTTCCTTTTTTTTTTTTTGGCAGTGCTGGGGATTAAACCTGGGGCCTTTCATGGAGAATGAGACATTTCATGCTCCCATGCCTTAGGCACATAATAAAATTTGTATGTTCTTTTTCGTGTTCAAAAAGAAAAAATGGAGGATGATATTTGATGATGATTTGGGCACCAGGTGTGGTTTCAGCTACTGGAGAGTCATTGCTCCTTTTTATTTTATAGAGGGGAGGGAAGGGGAGAGGAAGAAGGGCTGGGCGTGAGGCATGTGGAAAGCCCCGGGTTCAATTCCCAACACTAAAACAAAACAACAAAGATGACATCCTTTGTAAATATCTTATGATGAGAAATTTTAGAAACCAAATAAAGCGTGAGGTGTGTAATAAACCAAATACTTAATGACACTTGTTCAAGACAGCCAGCAGACTTTATTCAGCAGGGGTCACCGCTGCAGGAGCAGGAACCACAGCGCTGGGGGCAGAGGTGGGTCTCAACTCCATGCCTAGCTATGTGTCCTGAGGCGGACACATGGACAATCAAGGAGGAAGAGGACACAGGGGAGGCGAGAGGGGCGTCTGGCCAAACCAACCCAACAGGATTTTTTGCTGAAGCTAGGTGATCCAACATCGCCTGGGGGTGGCGGTGGAGGGTGAAGAGCCATGTTTGGTCGTTGAGGGTGAACATGGGCGGTATCCCAGGGGACGTGCCAGAGTTCTTGCTAAAACCAGACTTCAGAAGGAAGTGTGCCCATAACCCGTGAGAAGGGTCAAAAGCCGGGCGGAATGTTTGCAGAGGCACACAGCTGTGGTTAATTATTTTAGGGACTACGTGAGCAGAGATGTTTTAAGACCACTCTAGAATAGAACCCAAAGCCTTAGGAAAGAGAGCAAAACTGAGAGAGTGACCGAGGACAGCAAAAATGAGTGCAGAAACCCAAGAAAAGGGGAAACAGAGTAAGTGGAAAGCAGGAAAAATGTGTCTGGAGTAAGTCTAAACATTCAGATGCTGAAATGAACATGAATGGATTATTCTCCCTGTTTGTACTGGGGTTGAACTGGAACTCAGGACCTCGCACTTGTGACACAGGCGCTCTTCCACGAGCCCTGCCTCCAACCCTTTTGTTTTAGTTATTATTTATTTAGTTATTATTCAAATAGGGCCTCACTTTTTTGCCCTACCAGCCTGGACCACAATCCTGTCCATCTCCACCTCCCTCATAGCCGGGATGGCAGGCGTGCACCTTCACCCAGCTGAATAATGTATAGTTTTTTTATTTTTTGATGTGGGGTCTCACTATGTTGTTCTCGGTGGTCTTGAACTACTGGCTCAGTCACTCCTGCCTCAGTCTCCCAAGTAGCTGGGACTACGGACATGGAACCCCACAACTAACTTAGGAAAAATATTTCTTTTTCTTTTTTTTTTTTTTTTTTTTTGTGGTACTGGGGCTTGAACTCAGGGCCTTCACCTTGAGCCACTCCATCAGACCAATTTTTTTTGATAGGGTTTTTCCAGATAGGGTCTCAAGAACTAATTGCCCAGGCTGGCTTCAAACTGCAATCCTCCTACTCTGCCTCCTGAGTAGCTGGGATTACAGGCGTGAGCCACCTGTGCCTGGCATAAATATTTCTTTTATTTTTTGGTGATACTGGAGTTTGAACTCAGGGCCTCATGCTCGCTAGGCAGGTGTTCTACCACTTGAACCACTCTGCCAGCCCTGTTTTGTGCTGGGTAGTTGAGTGTGTGTGTGTGTGTGTGTGTTTGGGTATGTTGGTATTTTTGAGATAGGATCTCTCAAACTGTTTGCCTGGGCTGCCAGGCATCCACCTGATTGCTGCCTCCCAAATGAGCTAGAATTACAGGCATGAGCCTCAGCACCTGGCTAAGCAAATCTGTTTTGCTCAAGGTGCCCACTTGAAAACTCAGCTTCTGGGTTCCCTTGAAGCTCTGAGTGCCAAGTTCCTTGTAACGCAGTTCCCTGTCCAGTCTAAGTGGAGTTCTAGGCAGAGGATTTTAGGAAAGCTTGCTGGACGGGGACAATGGGGGCCTTTCATGATTTGCCTCCTTGTTCTGCCATCTTTCCTTTTCTTTTTACCTGGAATGCATATGTACATTCCAAAAAGTGAGAAGGTGCAGCAGCTATTTTGCAAGCATGAGGAAGGAAGTCACATACTCAGGACATGGGAAGAGAGTGAAGGAATTTGGATCCCCAGTGGCATCCTTGGGTGGCCATCTAGCCCTGGACTACCCGCTTCAGATCTCAGTTGTGTAAGAAGTATAGCTGGCCTTCTGATATATGTCACAACACGCAGTCCTGGCTTGCTTTTGCTTGTTTGTTTGTCTGTTTTCCGGCAGTACTGGGGTTTGAACTCAGGGCCTGGAGCTGGCTAGGCAGATGCTCTACCACTTGAGCCACATCCCAAGCACTTTTTGCTTTAGTTATTTTTCAGATAAAGTCCCCCATTTTTCCCTGGGGCTGGCCTCAGACTGGGACCCTCCTACCTATGCCTCCCTTGGAGCTGGGACATGGTGTGCACCTCCACGCCCGGCCCCGTGAGCAGTAGGGTCCCGGATGCATCGTTTTAATCTGCAGCACTTTCTTTTTTTTCTGATGCCATGAAAAGAGCGTCACTGTTTTGCAGTCAGGAAGTTGAGGTCAAAGAAAGAAATAATAAAGAAGACCCTGTATTGCTCTGTAAGTTTAACTCTCTCCCCCACTGCAGTCCTGCCACTTTCCCAAAACGTCTCCGGGAGATTCCGTTTCATCTGTGTATCCCAACCTGAGCACTACTGATCTTTGCGCTGGTCACGTCTTCTTGGTGTGTTGCTGGATCCCTGGGACCTCTACCCACCAAATGCCAGTAGCACTCCCTCCCCACTCAGTTCAGAGACTGCCAAGGTGTCCCGGGGTTAGACTCAGTTCTCTAACATCAGGTCAAGCATCCCTCCCCTCTGCTGCCCTGCACGTCCCCCAGACCCCTGACACAAGAGCTATGCACCTGGCAGTGCAAGTTCACCCTGTCTGTGTCTCCATGGTCCACAGTAAGGGCCTTGAAGGCAGAGACTGCGTCTGACTCTTGTATCTCCCTACACCTAGTGATGTAGAAATGGTTCAGGACAAGAATGGGAATTCAATTCGGAAATTCTGGCTTCCTGGCACGATTTTCACACTTGTTAAACACTTACGTGTTCTGTATTTTGGCTTTGTGCTATAATTTATTCCTATCCTGTAGCCAAAAGTCCAATTCTAAACTGGGTGTGGTGGTGCTTGCCTGTAATCCCAGCACTCTGGAGGCTAAGGCAGGAGGATCGTGAGTTCAAGGTGACCCTGGGCTACATAGGGAGACCCTGTCTCAAAAAACAAACAAAACCAGGCACCAGTGACTCATGCCTGTAATCCCAACTACTCAGGAGGCAGCGATCAGGAGGATTACAGTTCGAAGCCAGCCTGGGCAAATAGTTTACAAGACCCTTTCTCAGCAATACGGACACACAAACACACAAAAAAAAGGGCTGGCAGAGTGGTGCAAGCAGTAGAGTGCCTGTCTAGCAAGTTTGAGGCCCTGAGTTCAAACCCCAGTGCCGGAAAGAACCAAACAAAAAGGCACATCCTACAAGGAAGCAACACACTGTATTTTTCTGAACATGCTCATGAAAATGGAAAAAGATGCAGAAGGTCTAGGGTAACTTTTTATATTCTCACCAAGCAAAAGAAACAATTCTTAAATGATCCAAGCATGAGTGAAGAACGGTTTCCCTGTAAAATATTTTTGTTTCCCTCACAGAATCACGCCTGGACGTCAATCCTGCAGTAAGCGGGTGCTTCTCGGTTCCAATCTCCCTTAATGTTGACATCTTTTAAATGGCTGTGGTCCGCTTGTCACAACTCAGAAACACGCAGGCCACACAGGTCTTCCTTCCCTTCTAGAAGCAGATGGCGTGGTTCTGACTCACTGGGACTATTAATCCTAGTGTGTCTGCTTAACTGTGTCAGCATGTTTTCTTTTTCTTTAATAGTTTTGTCTTTGCAGTGCTGGGGCCTTGCACAGGTCAGGCAAGCGCTGTGGCCCTGACTTGTATTCTCAAGGAAGGCCGTTTGTGAACCGTTTCTGTGCCGTTGAGTGTGGGCAGGATGTCATCTGGGTCATGGTGACAGTGTTTCCTTTGGCCCTGTGGCTGCCCACCTCTTTCTGGAAAAGCCTTGCAATACTTCCTGAAGCTCCCCAGGGTGTCTTGAGGTTCTAAGAAATTCAATTCTGCCTTTGGAACTTGCAAAAAGCAATGGTTCACTTGCCCAGTCAGTCAAACAGGAACCAAACGGGCACAGCAACAAAAAGATTGATTTGCAAAGTGCAAAGATATCACTTTTCTCATCCACTTGGCTTTGACCTGGAGCAGGAAATGGCTCTGCCTTTGGTTTTGTCTTTAAAGAAAGCACACACTCTCCATTGTTGGTAACTTCTTTATGCCCAGGTCCAAAAGCAGCAAGGGAGGAAAGTTTTCTTTTTTTTGGTACTGGGATTTGAACTCATGGCCTTGCACTTGTTAGGCATGTGCTGTGCCACTTGAATCATGGGTCCAGCCCCGAGAAGCAAGCTTTACATTGTTTGAAAGCGGTTTCAGCACAGGCTCCCTTCATCATTTCTAGGAGAAATAAAATTATGTCACTGGTAGTAAAATTTTTTTTAAATAAGGCCTCTGTTTTGGCATAACTTTAAGTGTACAAAAAAAAAAAATTTGCAAATCTAGGATTGAGAGAGACCAGGATTGTGGTGGACAGGAGGAATCACGTTTGTTTTGAAATGGGAGCTCACTGTGTTGCTCAGGCTGGTCTTGAATTTGTGCACTTAGGTGACCCTCCTGCCTCGGCGAGGACTACAGGTGTGCACCACCACGCCTGGCTCAAGAGGAATAACTTTTTTTTTCCCCCAGTGCTGAGGATTGAACCCAGGGCCTCACTCATCCTAGGCAAGTGCCCAGCACGACAGGACAACCGTGCTTGGTATAATGAATTGAATTCAAAATCTAGCAGAGAGGGTTTTGACTGTTCCCAACAGAAAGAAACGCTAACGTATGTGCGCGTATGTCAGTTAACCTGAGCAGCACACATTCCACGGACACATGAAAATGACACATCACACCCCGTAAATATGCACAGTTGTTACGTGTTAACTACAAATCTAACAATTATTTTTTTTCAGTTGTGAATCTTCTACAGAGAATTACCACAGCCCTTCACTCAGCTCCAGTCCCCTTTCTGTGATCAGCTGGCATCATTCTGGTCCATCAGCCAAAAGATAAGAAACTGGACTGAAGGCGTGGTTCCACTGTGCAGCACTTGCCTAACAAGTGCAAGGTCCTGAGTTCAAATCCCACTACCGCCAAAAAAAGCAACGATGACACCTTACTATTAACCAAACGAGTCTTTACGTGAACTTTGCCAGTTTTGCTCTTTCTGTTCCTTTCTCTGTTCTGCGATCCTGTGTGTCTGATTATTTGGCTTCTGAATGGTGCATCTATCTTGTAGGATGTTTCATCATATTAATTTCAGGACATGACATTTATCAGCAGAGCTGAATGAGTCAGTCTCACCTTCCCAGACAAAGGTGGCATGACGCCTGGAGTTTTTGCATGGCCTGGTTCATTGGAAGCCAGATGTCCTAAGAATGGTCTAGACACTCAGCTTTATTGATCAGTTGATCGATTGATTGCAGTACTGGGGATTGAACTCAGGACTTTTTATGTCCCCAGGCCTTTTGCTTTTGCAGATAGAGACTCAGGTGGGGCCCAGGCTGTCCTCTGTGATCCTCCTACCTCTACCTCCCGAGCAACTGGGATCACAAGCGTGTACCACACCCTAGCAGCAATAAGCACTAAAAACCAAAACATAAGCCAGGTGCCTGTGGCTCACTCCTAGCTACTTGGGAGGCTGAGATCAGGAGGATCATGGTTCAAGGCCAGCCTGGGCAAAATAGTTCAGGAGCCCCTATCTTGAAATTACTGACACAAAAAGGACTGGCAGAGTGGCTCAAGTGGTTGAGTTCCCGCTTAGCAAGCATGAGGCCCTAAATTCAAACCCCAGTACTGCCAAAAAGAAATTAAAAAACCTCCTTTTATTTACAACTGACTGCACATCTGATATTCCTGGGGAAAAGACAGCAAACTGTACATTTTCAGTTGTGTCGTAAATTTCTTTTTCATGAAAACACCTGGGGTTTATTTGGTGCAGCAGTCAACAGGATAAAATCTCGGGCAGACTCTGGTTTGGTGAATTGAGGAGCTAACGGAAGAGAAAGGCTGCAGGCCTGGGAAGGAGGTGGAATTAAAACTAGCTTTGGAGGACTTGGGAGGGAGGGAGGGAGGGAGGGAGGGAGGCTGTCCACCTTCCAGTCGCATCTGTGGTTCCCAGGAGCGCTGCAGGGGCGGGGGGCTGGATAGAGAGATGCAGGGACATGGCAGGGGCTTTCCAGCTCTCCCACACACCAGTTGGGTAACCTTGGACAAGGGCTTCTTATCTCTGAGCCTCAGTTTCCTCGTTTCCACAATGAGAGTTGCATTAGGTGACGTATGCAGCTTGGTAAGTGACACCAAAGCACAAAATACATGGTAATTACTACCTAAAGCTGCTTCACCCATTGCCGGCAGGCATTCCCCGCCTCTTCTGAGACGACTGTCATTAGTCCCAGCCTCTTTCCATCTGAAGATATTTAGTAGCTAAGAAGTTTGACACTTTCAAAACGTTGAAGTGGAACCACCACTTCAACTTTAAATCGCGGTCTAGAAGCCGGACACAGTGGTGCACTCCTGTAGTCCCAGCCACTCAGAAGGCTGAGGCAGGAGGACCACGTGAACACAGTTCAGGGCCAGCCTGGGCAACTCAGAGAAACCCCATTTCTTTCAAAAACAAGGATAAGTTTGATCACCGACCCTGAGCAGGGATGAGGTCCAGGAAGCAGGCTGAACACTGGGTGACTCCCTCTGGTCGTTCACACCCCCAGCCCAAGAACAGAAGCCATGCCTGTCCTCTGGGTAGGCCACACCTGGTCACAGTCTGCCAGTGATCTACCCTGTGAGCGTGACTGGGAATTAAATTCCCAGAAAAGGACTGTAAACATTTGCTGAACACACAGACCCGTGACCTGCAGGCGAGATTCCAGGGGTGGGGTTAGATTGCACCACGACCAGGGGTGGGTGGCTTGTGGCAGCTGCTCAGCATGGAACAAGGTGACAGAGGCAGTCGGGTCCGGGAAAGAAGAAGGTGGAAACTGCAGTTTTAAAAATGGGACCTGTAAGGCTCAAATGTAGAGTGCCTGCCTGGCAAGTGTAAGGCCCTGAGTTCAAATCCCAGCCCCACCAGTTAATTTATTAATTCATTAAACAAATAAATGAATAAGTAAAAATGTGACTCTAAGATAGGTGTAATGGTGTATGAGTATAATCCCAGCACAGGGGAGACTGAGGCAGAAGGAGCTTGGGTTCAAGGCCAGCCTGGGCTACATAGGAGACCCTGTGTCAAAAAAAGCAAAAGCTGATCTGGGCACCAGTGAGATGCCAGTGACTCATGCCTGTAATCCCAGCCACTCAGGAGGAAGAGATCAGGAGGATCGCAGTTCAAAGCCAGCCCAGGTACATAGTTCTCAAGACCCTATCTCGAAAAAACCCATCACAAAAAAAGGGCTGGTGGAGTGGCTCAAGGTGTAGGCCCTGAGTTCAAGCCCCAGTACTGCAAAAAAAAAAAAGTCAAACATAGGACCTGAGTGTGGTGGTGCACTGCTGTAATCCCAGCCACTCAAGAGGTGGAGACCAAGAGGATCGAAGTTCAAAGCCAGCCCAGGCAAATAGTTCTCGAGACCCTATGTAGAAAAAAACATCACAAAAAAAGGGCTGGTGGGGTGGCTCAAGGCCCCGAGTTCAAACCCCAGGACTGCAAAAAAAAAAAAAAAAAAAGGCTGGGGATGCATCCTGTCTCAAAAAAAGGAAAAAAAAAAAGTGACTATCTGCTTAGCATGCTGGAGGCATGGGTTCGATCCCCAGCACCACACAATAAATAAATAAAAATAAATACATTTTTCAAATAACATGACTCTTGTTTTGTACAAAGTAGAATCATTTTTCATTTGAAAACAAGTTCTGTTTTCTAGCGTGCAAATCAGAACTATAGAACAGACGATGATCCTCAGGATCCAGGGTGTGGCACTTGTCAATGTCTGTAGGTTGGAGGTTAAATTTGAACCTTGAGCTGTAAGATGTGTCAGCCGGGCACAGTGGCTCACGTCTGTAATCCCAGCTACTTGGGAGGCTGAGATGGGGAGGACTGAGGTTCAAAGCCAGCCTGGGCAGAGAGCTCCCGAGACCCCCATCTCAAACATAAGCAGAGCAAAATGGACTGGAGGTGTGGCTAAAGAGGCGGAGTGCCTGCTTTGCAACCACGAAGCCCTGAGTTCAAATCCCAGCCCCACACACCCACCCACAGAAGATCTGGGCCAGCCTTTGGTTCTGCTGGACAACCTGCCTCAAGAGCTCTTTGGGTGTGGTTGTTGCTTGTTTTTTTGGAAAAGGCGGGAATGTCTGTAAAGGCAGGCCAGCCGGATGCCTGGGACACACAATGGAGCTGACTCAGTTTACCGTTCAGGACCTCAGAACAAGAGAGACCCAGCTCCGCTTGAGTTTTGCCTTCATTTTTGTCGTTTTTGGGGCAGTCCTGGGGTTCAAATTCAGGGTTGAGTCTCACCCCAGCCCTCTGTGTTGGGAGCACAGTGAGCAAGACACTGAGTCAAGAGCAGCTCTGTCCAGAGGTGCAGCTGGTGGAGGGAGGAGTGATGAAAATTCCCTGGTGACAGGCAAGGGAGGCCAGGGGCTTCACTGCCACCTGCCAACTTGACCCATCTGTGAATGTGATTTTTTTTTTTGAACCTCCTGAAACAGAACGGGGTGTAGCTGCCCTGGGCGCAGGTTTGGGTAGGAGTAAATAGTTCTCAAATCGAAGTATTTCTGTGGCGTCTTTGTGAGGGAGTGACAGAGCGCCTGCCTTGCAAGTGCAAGGTACTGAGTTCAAACCCCAGTAGTGCCAAAAATTGGGGGGGAGGAGCTAAAGGGGTGGCCTAGTGATCGAGCATTTTTCTGACACACTGGTGGCCTTGGTTCCATTTCCAGAAAAGAAAGTGGGGAGGGGAGGAATTATTTATTTATTATAATTAAAAAAAAAAAAAACTAAAAAAAAAAATTTATTATTGTTGTGCTTGGGTACATTGTGACAGGTTACAAAGTGCTTACAATATATCAGAGTTGGATTTGTCCCCTCAGTCATTCTTCTTATTTCCCCCCCCCCACTCCTGGAACAGTGTCAGCAGGTCTCAGTTTTCCATTGTCATTCATGAGTGCATAATATTAGAGAATATTAGGCCTGTCAGAGTGGCTCCAGTGGTCCTGAGTTCAAATCCCATGCCAGCAAAAAAAAAAAAGAAAGAGAAAGCGAGAAATATTACTGTTAGAAAAGCTTTTTTTTACTCAATGATTGTTTTTTCAGGGGTGAGGAAGGAACCAGGAACTCATGCCTGGTAGGTAAGTGCTACACGGCAACCCGACCACCGTCACTTATTTATTTATTTATTTATTTATTTGTGGTGCTGGGGTTTGAACTTGGGGCTTCAAGCTTGCAAGATGGGAGCCCTGCATTTTGAGCCACACCTCCAGCCCTTTTTGCTCTGGTTATTTTGGAGATGGAGTCTTGCTTTTTGCACAGGTCAGCCTGGACCATGGTCCTTCTCTTTTTGGGTGACAGGTGGGCGCCATCACAGCCAGTTTGGTTTTGTTTTTTGTTTTTTATTTTAGATGGGGTCTTGCAAACTTTTTGGCCTGGGCTGGCCTGGAACCTCGATCCTCTGGATCTCAACCTCCAAAGTTGATGGGATTACAGAAGTGAGGCACCTTACTGGTTCTGATTGCCATGGTCTTGGGCCCAGTGTTCCACACTCCCTGAAGAACTGATGGGAGAGGGAGGAGAACGGTCGGTCCATGTGCAAACTCGAGGTTCTCAGTCACGCACATCTGCGTCCAAGGGGTGGGGTAAACTCCGCCATGATCCTCACGATAGGCAATATTCCAGCACTGCGGGGAAACGGTAATCAGCCTAGGAAAGATGCCTAAATGCCCAGGACACCGAGGAAAGGCTTTATAAGGCAAGGCATGTGTTTAAATGGGCTTTGAAGGATGAATAGGAGTTTGCTCAGGATTTCTCCCTGCTACAGAAGCTAGATGTCACCTGCCACCTGAGATAAAATTCTCAAGAAGGAGATAATGGTTCATTCTGTGCTAAAAATGACCTAAAACTGACAAATAGACAAATATATATATAGAGAGAGAGAGAGAAAGAGGGAGATCTTCCACCACCTCTTCCTTAAATTCTGTACCCTCCCCACTTCCCCACAATGAGCGGCCCCCTAAAGCCGAGGGAATGACTTGGGGTCTTGGGCAGAACTGTCACTCTCCCTCGACTCCCAGGAGGTCACCTCTGGGGGTCAGGCAGGGGATGGGGACCTGGCACCCTGTATCCGCCTCCGCCTGCTCTCTGCTCAGTGCGACAGCTGACCTCTAGTGCCTTGGTTCCTGTTTGTACTGCACTCAGCCTGGCAGCCACCCTCACAGCCACCCTGTCCCCTCCTGGGCTGGGCTGTAAATATCCACCTCTCTGGTTACAGACTCCGAGGGAAGTGGCTTAGGCGTTGAAATGTGCGGCCCGTCTTCTGGCCTTGGCCGCTGGCTTGACACGTGTCTCTGGCTGTCCTGGGAGACTGAGCAGCTGACAAAATCCCAGAGGCCCTGAAAGCTCACTTCCAGTAAGGGACCTTGTTTGCTGATCCGGGTTGGGACCAGGAAGCACAGGGTAGAGACTGATCTGGGAGGTGACATAACAGACTGCAGGGCTTCACCCCCAGTGGCCTGAGCGGGAGGCCATCCGTCTCTCTCTGCAGATTAAAGTCTGCCTTGTTTGTTCCATCTCTGTTTCTAAAAGTTCCTGGAACCTTCTTCCAGGAAGAGGGGCACTAATGGGAAATCAGAGCAGCAAAGGACACGGCATTTCTGTCGCTTCACTTCAGCGTCGTTATTTACAGAAACCCCGAGGGTGTGGGAGGTAAGTCAGGATGAAGAACGGTGGGGTCACTCGAGTTCTTGATCCTTAGGAGTCGCTCTGTTTCTCAGAGGAGGAGGAGGAGGCTCTGAGAGGTCAAGTTCAAAGTCAGCCACCAGTCCAGGGTGGCCCCTGGACTCCGTGACTTTAGATCTTTTGAAAGTCTTGGAGGTCACCCAGGCATGGAAAGGACCCAGTGCCTTTAGGGTGTGACACTTCTCAGGTGACCTCCAATCTCAGGAATTGGCACCCCCTCCCCCCAGGCTAGGGGTGACACAGGGCCTGGCTCCTGTCAGGCAAAGCGGCCAAGGTCACTGAGCTCCAGATTTGCATTTTGTTAGACAGAAACTGAGAACCTAAGTTGGGGTGTCTGAAACCAGCTCCAGAACAGGCCTTTCGGTCTCTGTTCCCATTCCGTGCTTGGGGGTGGAGGTTGCTGGGACCCGGTGACATTTGCTGTGCAAACAGTCCAGATGTCAAGTAACAGCCCAGAAGCCAGGCCGAGGCCACACCTGGCTGAGAAAAGAGCAGCTGGAGGTGCCGGGGTTCCCCAGCCATGTCTCTTTTTTGAGAATGGGCCAAAGATGGGGAGCCCAGGCCCCAGGCCCTGTCCCAGGGCTGCTGTCATCAACCCTGACACCTGTGTGCTCCTCACTGCCAGTCTGTGGCCCCAGGCTGCGGACGTCAGGGAGTCTTGGGCAATGAGCAGGAAGCTAGCCAGCCACACAGACAGGGGACCCGGGCCTGGGGGCCAAGCACAAGCTTCCCCCCTTTACGACTGTGCTCCTAGATGTGTCCTCAAGTTCTTTCTTTCTTTCTTTCTTTCTTTTTAAGTGCTACTGGGATTTGAACTCAGGGCTTCCCATTTGCCAAGCAGTGGCTACTGCTTGAGCCACACTTTCACAATCTGCCAGCCGTTTTTTCCTCTGGTTATTTTGGAGATAGGGTCTCACTTTTTTGCTCCAGACCCCAATCCTCCTATTTTAGGCTTCCCTCCATGACTAGGCTGATAGGCAGGTGCTATCATGCCCAGCTTTTGGTTGAGATGGGGTCCTACAAACTTTGTGCCCAGGCTGACCTTGAACTGTGATCCTCTGGATTTTAGTCTCCCAAGTAGCTGGGATTATAGGTGTAAGCTACAGGCTCCTGGCTGCATCTTCATCTTTTCAAAGCCTCTGTTTGCTTATCAGATACCAGATTAATAGAGGACTCACCTTCCAGGATTGTCGAGGACTCACAAAATTCTAGAATCTACTGTCGTCATCATGGGGTCCTTTCTCTTGAGTCTCTTTTTTGGCGGGTATATTGAAATTCAATTAAAGCAAGTTGACAAAGTAAAAAAAGAAAAATAAGTTAGAATGAGCATCTTGAAGTTAAATCTGAGTGGTAGAGCACCTGCCCAGCAAGCACGAGGCCCTGAGTTCAAGCCCCAGTGCCGCCAAAAAACAAGAAGAAAAACGAGAAGAAGGAGAAAAGAAAAATAAATAAAAATTAAAGCTTAGTTCAGCACTCAATGCGTCTTTAAGAATTATTGCTGGCCGGGCACCAGTCCTCACACCTGTAATCCTGGTGAATCAGGAAGCAGAGATCAGGAGAATCCTGGTTTGAAGCCTGCCTGGGAAAATAGTTTGAGAGATCCTATCTTTTTTGAGCCCTTCACAAAAAAGGGCTGGTGGAGTGGCTCAAGGTGTAGGCCCTGAGTTCAAGCCCCAGTACCGCAAAAAAAAAAAAAAAGAAGAAGAATTATTAGTGATTTGAGCATGGTGGCCACACCTGTAATCACAGGTACTTGGGAGGCTAGAGGATTGAAGTTCAAGACCAGCCCCAGCAGAAAGTTGGTGAGAATCCACCTCAAAAACAAAAGACAAACAAAAGGGTAGGGGAGTGTCTCAAGCGGTAAAGCATGTTCCTAGCAAGCCTGAGGCCCTGGGTTCAAATCCCAGTGCCACCACAACAAAAAAGTAACCGTGATTCTCTAATTCCAGAAGAATTTTCTGAACGTCTGGCACATGGGGGGCTCTGTGGTAACTCTGTGAGACCCCATCTCAACAGAAAAAAAGCTGGGCGTGGTGGCGTGTGGCACGTGCTGTCATTCAGATCGAAGTCTAAAACGGGAATTTCATTCCAGGCCAGCCAGGGCAAAAATAGAGACCCTATCTCCCAGATAACCGGAGCAAAAAGGGCTGGACGTGTGGCTCAAGCAGTAGAGCACCTGCCTTGCACGCGCCAAGCCCTGAGTTCAAATCCCAGTGCTGTCAAAAAAAAAAAAAAGCTGAGGACATTTGTCTCAAAGAGTCCAGCCACATGTGACAGCAGTTCCGAGACCCATCACAGCAGGACACATGGGAGGAGTCAGACTTCATGATTGCCCAAAGTACGTTTTCAGAGTAATCTTGGACAATTTCTGTATCTTCTCTGCGAGATTTTCCCCTCCTGTGACGGTTTGTGAGTCAGCCGAGAACCGACACCAGTTATGATGCAGTTGTCACTAATCTGGGCGTTACTGTGAAGCACCCTTTTTGGAGGGACCGGGGTTTGAACTCAGGGCTTCGTGCTTACAAAGCAGGCGCTCTACCACATGAACCACACCTACAGTCTATTTTGCTCTGGTGATTTTGGAGATGGGGTCTCAAGAACTATTTGCCCAGGCTGGCCTCAAACTTCACTCCTGATCTCAGCCTCCCAAGTAAGCGGGATTACAGGTGGGAACCACCTCTCCCAGCTACCGTAAAGTATTGCACGGTTTTGGCTAATGTCTGCCATCAGTCAATTTAGGAAAAGGAGGTGTTCCCTTGTGACTTCCCTCGCTCCCGTTCCCGTCCCCACTGTCCCAAGCCTGATTGGTCCCAAGCCTTTGGGAAATACAGAGAACCTAGACACAGAGGGGACCCTCGAGGCTATGTGGTCCTCCCTTCACGATACACGGAGAAGGGTGTTAAGACAGAGACGCCAATCCTTGGCCTTAAAGACGTATCAGAGACAGATGCGGTGGGACACGCTTGTAATCCCAGCTACTCAGGCAGCAGAGGTGGGAGGATCACAAGTTCAAAGCCAGCTGTGGTAAAAAGGTCACAAGACCCTGTCTCAAAAAAATAAAGAAAGAAAAACAAAAGACCCAGACCGTTCAAGAGGCCCTGGTTCCATCCCCAGGCCAGGGGGGAACTGACTGTCACAGAGGCATTGGGGCAGCACTTATGGCTGCCCTGAAAGGAGCTGCAGGGTGAGACAAGTGAGAAACACAGGTGCATAACTGAAGGGGAACCATGAAACTCAGTCATTACCCAGCCTAGCGAGTCTGAGGCCCTGGGTTCAAAACCCAGTACCACCAAAAAAAAAAAAAAAAAAAAAAGAGAAATACTATTGCAACACAGTGTTTCTAAATTAATGTAAAAAAAAAAAATCCATGTGTTAAAACTTTAAAGGAGTCAGGCACCAGTGGCTCCCGCCTGTAATCCTAGCTCCTTGGGAGGCTGAGATCAGGGGGATCACAGTTGGAGGCTAGCCCAGGCAGGGAGTTTGAGAGACCCCATCTTAATCCACAGCTGTGGGCAAGGGGCACACCTGTCAGCCCAGCTGCAGCAGGAAGTCGAAGATAGAATTGGTTCAGCCTGGCCTGGGCAAAAAAAAAAAGTGAGACCCTATCTCCAAAATAACCAGAGCAAAAAGGGCTGGTTGTGTGGTTCAAGTGAATGCAAAGTTGTAAGTTCAAACCCCGGTGTTGCCAAAGATAAATAAATAAGAGGAAGAAGGATCAGCTTTCCTGCTTTTCCCCTTTTTGGGGTGCTGAGGATCCACCGCAGGCTTGTGTGAGTTGCCAAGCTCTCTGCCCTGGTTTTCCTTCTCTTTTCCCAGGACTGGGAAGGAGCAGGGGCTCCACGGCTTGAGCCACGGCCCCGGCCCTTTTGCTTTTGGGTTTTGTTTCTGAGATAGGGCCTCGCGCGGTTTCACTTTGAGCCTCCAACTTGAGATCCTCCTGCCTCTGCCTCCTGAGTAGCTGGGATTACAGGTGTACACCACCACCCCTGGCTCTGGCTTTCCCTTTTGCCGCAGGCTCCGATGTGGTTGGTATAGCCCTGGTCCTGGGTCTCACTGTTCACTGTTACGGCATTTGGTCTTCTTCCCAAGGCCCACAGAGGTGACCAGCCATTCAAGTGTCCCCAGAACTGAGGGGTTTGCAGCGGTGGGGAACACTTAGCACTCAAACAGGAACAGCCCTAGTAAACCAAGGTGGTTGCCTGGTTACCTGATGAATGCAGGAAGCATATTGATTTTTTTTTTTGGTGGCACTGGGATTTGAACTCAGGGCCTCATGTTTGCTACGCAGGCGCTCTACCACTTGAACAACTCCTCCAGGCCTTTCTTGTGAAGGGTTTTTTTCAAGGTAGGGTCTCAAGAACTGCTTGCCTGAGGCTGCCTTCCAATAATGATCCTCCTGATCGCTATCTTCTGAGTAGCTGGGATTACAGGCGTGAGCCACTGGCCTGGTGGGCGGTTCCTTTTGACAGAGCCCCTGGCTAATCAATTGCTTATCTGAGACACAAGAAAAGCTGAAAGTGGCCCAGCTGGGCCCACAGGCAAATCCCTGTGTGCTCCAATACCAGGCCAGCTGGGCTCCTCCTGAGTGTCCAGCATGTGAATAACTGGCAGAGCTGACTCACCTAAAACCGACCCAGAGGCCCCACATTCTTTTCCCTTGTGCACTTTGTACCTTTGGGAACTCTTTGTACATTTGGCTTCCAGGATCATCCAGCTAGAAAGTGAGCGGAGAACATTCCAGGCAGGCCGTGACTGGGCCCCTGGCGCCTCAGCAACCACAGGACAGAGGCTTGGACCCGGTGGCAGGGCACCTCTGCGACCGTCCATTTCCTGGCCGGTAAAGCTGACGTCACGAGACTTTTTAAATGAAAAGGATAAAAGGAGGCCACGGAGAGAGCACAGCCTGTGGTGGCTCAGTTTCTTAGTTCTTTTTTCCCTTCTCTTTCTCTCCTAAGTGTAAAGCGCAGTTACTTCATTTTATTACTGTACGTTATTTCACAGTGTGTCTTTCTGTGTAGCCCAGGCTGGCTTCGAACTTACAAGCCTCCTGCCTCAACCTCCCAAGTGCTGGGATTATAGGTGTGCATCACCACACTCAGCCATTCTGTGATTTTTTGTGACCCCACTTTTAGAGTCAGTATGACAGGTTGTTCATTCATTCATTCCAGTTCTTTCCTTTTGACATGTTACCCAGGCTGGTCTCAAACTCTTCTCTCAGCCTCCTGAGTAGCTGGGACTACAGGTGTATCCCACTGTGCCCAGCCACTCCGAATTTTTAACTGTTTGTCGATGATACGTCAAACATCACAGTAGTAGGAGATACCAAGGGTAATGGCGGTGGTAAGAACCTGGTTAAAAACCTCAGAAGCCCTCTGGAGCTCCCCAGCAATGCAAAGAAAGGAGGACTGGCCAAGGGGTAGAGCACCTGCCTAGCAAGTGTAAGGCCCTGAGTTCAAACCTCAGTACCGCCAAAACAAAACAAAAGGTTAAAGGGGAAAAAAAGAAAGGCCCATGGTCAGGTGTCCCCAGAGGTCACCTCTCTCCCGATGGCTCGTGTGAACTCTGAGCAGGTGCTGCCTGGCACGGCTCTCGGCTTCCCGGGTGAGAAACACCTGTCGCCTCCAGGATGTTAACATTTGCTTTGGTCTTGTGTCAACGTCACCTGGAGAGAAATGCCAGCTGCAGGCCGGATAAGGACGTAAACAAAGCCAGCTCCCGGGGACCACGGGGGGCAGGGGGGACACTGAGCCGAGCCTGTGTCCTGTGACCTGGGCACTGTTTCCTTCCAGGCTGATCGCATGGCTGGGTGGCACCTCGCCTTGTTTGCTTTTTGGCCTCCGCCCTTTCCTTCCCTCCATGCTGTGCGATTTCACCGGAACTGAGGAGCGGGTGGACCGTGAAAAGAAAAGGTCAGGCCGAAGGGACCTGAGGTGACAGGGCCAGGCGGGAGGATGGAGAGGGGCTGTGAGACGGGGTGTTGACAGGAAAGCTCAATTTAGGAGAGATGACGTGAGCAAAAGGAAAGGAGAGGAGGGGAGGGAGGAAGGAGAGGAAAGGTGGCTCACACCTGTAATCCCAGCCACTCAGGAGGCAGAGATCAGGAGGATCGTGGTTCGAAGCCAGCCTGGGCAAATAGTTCTCAAGACCTTATCTCAAAAAAACCTATGACATGGTCTGGGGGAGTGGTGTGAGCCACTGGCACCCGGCAAAAATTTCACCATGACAGCCATTTTTTTTTTTTTTGGATAGGGCTGGGATTTGAACTCAGGGCCTTGCACATGTTAGACAAGTGCTCTACCACTGATCTTCCTGTCTCAGTGCTGGGATTACAGGTGTGCACCACCACACCCAGTTAAAAATGATTACTTTTATGTTATGTGAAGTTCACCTCAGTTAAAAAAAAACATTACCTAGATTGGAGGCATGGCTGGAGCACAAAGCCCTAAGTTCAAATCCCAGTACCACCAAACAAAGAAAAACCAAAACAACCAACCAACCAGAGCATGCACTGTGATGAAAGGAGCCAGGTAGAAAACAGCAGCGTCTGTGCACGTGGAGCTCGAGAATGGGGGGCTCTAAGGCAGGACCCGTCGGAGTGAGGAGGGGCATTGCTCATGAGGCACAAAGGACTTCCAAGGGTGACAGAAATGTCTCACACCTTGCTTTGGGCAGTAGCTACAGAGATGTGCCAGGGTCAAAAAAGGACTGAGTATGTGTGAAGTGCTCTGCATCCTGTTGTCACTAATTAATTAGACCTCATTAAGTAATAAAAATATTAACTGGATGCAGTGACTCAGCTACTTGAGTCTCTGAGGCAGGAGGAACATTTTGAGGCTTGGAGTCCAAGGCCAAGTCCAAGGTCTGGGCAACAAAGTGAGACCCCATCTCAAAGAAGGAAAGAAAAAAAGAGCCAGGCACTGTGGTTCATGCCTGTAATCCTAGCTACTCAGAAGGCAGAGATCAGGAGGATCAAAGTTCAAAGACAACCCAGGCAAATATTTCCTGAAACCCCCATCTCCAAAATAACCAGAGCAAAATGAACTGGAGGTGCTGCTCAAGGGGTAGAACACCTGCTTTGCAAGTGCAAAGCCCTGAGTTCAAACCCCAGTCCCACCACCAAAAAAAAAAAATTAATTTCAAGCCAGGCACTGGTGGATCACACCTGTAATCCCAGCTACTCCAGAGGCAGAGATCAGGAGGATCACAGGTCAAAGCCAGCTTAGGCAAATAATTTGAGAGACCCTGTCTTGAAAAAAACCCAACACAAAAAAGGATGGGTGAGGTGGCTCAAAGTGTAGACCTTGAGTTCAAACCCCAGTACTACAAAAAAAAAAAATTATTTCAGGGAAACAAATAACTTTTAGTAAAAGTGTGACCTACCTAGTGCATTGTTTATCTGACATTAAAATTTTAACTGGGCATTCTGCATGTTTATTTTTTGAATCTGGCAACCCTATTACTTGAGGCATTAAAAGCCAGAAAGTCTTGTTACGGTTAAGGGATGAAAGGGGGGAGGGAACAGGTTTCAGTCTATTGCCTGGGATGCTTACTTTGGAGCCTAGAAAATTTGAGCCTCAGAGGCTCCTGACTTAGGGACCTGTGCCGGTCAGTTTTCCGTTACTATGACAAATGCCTGAGACGATCAATTTATACAGAGAAAAGGTTTATTTTGCCTCCCAGTCCTGGAGGTTCCATATTGTTTGGGTCCGTGGTGGCATCATGATAGGAGTGTGTGGTGGCCAAGAAGGGAAAGAGAAGGAAGGGTTGGGGTCCCAGTGTCAGGCACTCCCCAGTGACCTAAGTACCTCCCCCCTTGGCTCCATCTCTTAAAGGGCCCAGCACTTCCCAATAGCACCTACAAGGAGACCAAGCCTTGAACACATGGGCCTTTGGGGGACATTCAGGATCCAAATTACAGCAGGACCTAAGCATGGGAGAGTATGGAAATAAAGGGGTTCATGAGAAGTCAGCATAATAGCTGAGATCAGTAGCTCATGCCTGTAATTCCAGCTACTTGGGAGGCGGGAATCAGAAGGCTAGCCTGTGCAGAACATTTCAAGATTCCCATTGCACCAAATGAGCTGGGTATGAGGGGACACGCCTGTAATCCCGGCTTTGCAGGAGGCATATGTAGTAGGGTCATAGTCTGAGGCCAACCCCAGGCAAAAAAATAAACCACAAAAACCCTGCAATAACTAAAGCACTATCTTGAAAAGACCCAACACAAAAATGGGGCTGGCGGGGTGGCTCAAGTGGTAGAGCGCCTGCCTAGCAAGTGTGAGGCCCTGAGTTCAAATCCCCAGTGCCTGGAAAGAAGGAAGAGAGGAAGGAAGAGAAGGAGGGAGGGAGGGAGGGAGGGAGGAAAGGAGGGAGGGAAGGAAGGAAGGAAGGAGACAGGACAGCAAGGCCAAGCCACAGCATCAGGGGCCAGTGGGTGCCTGGACAGAGGCTGTGGTCCTCAGAGACTTGGGCCGCTCGGTGTGACAGGATGTGCTCGTGTGCACGAGGCCCTGGGTCACCCTAGCGTACGCACACACATCTGCAGAGGCATTTGTAAAAATGATAAAAAAGTAAGGAGGCCGGACTGGTGACTCACACCTGTAATCCCAGCTACTCAGGAAGCAGAAATCAGGAGGACTGTGGTTTGAAGCCAGCCTTGGGCAAATAGTTTGTGAGACCCTATCTCAAAAAAAGCAAACACAGGGCTGGGGGAGTGGCTCAAACGGTGAGGTCTTGACTTCAAACCCCAGTACTGCCTAAATAAATAAATAGTAAGGGAATAGGCCTGGCACAGTGACTCACATCTGTAATCCCAGCTGCTTGGGAGGCTGACATCAGGAGGATCGTGGTTCCAGGCCAGCCGGGTGAAACAGTTCACAAGACCCCCATCTCCAAAATAACCAGAATAAAATGGACTGGAGGTGTGGCTCAAGTGGTAGGGTGCCTGCTTTGCAAGCGTGAAGTCCCGAGTTCAAATCCCACTTCTACCACACACACAAAAAAGCATCATGTAAACTTATTATTTAGAAGAATGCATGTCAGTGTGCCATTTTAAGTCATGTGAAGTTATTATTTACTGTGTTTAATTCATATTTTGTGGCAGTACTGGGGTTTGAACTCAGGGCCTTGTGCTTGCCGGGCAGTTCCTCTAGCACTTGAGCCACAGCCTTTAGCTAAATTTATTGTTCAGTGCACACAGTCGAGTCACTGCAGAGAAGGTATTTCCACGGCAGGACTGAGGGGAGCAGAGGAGTAGGCAAGCTGTTTGTTTTGTGAGGTTCTGGGGCTCGAACCCTGGACCTGGCCCATGCTAGGCAAGTGCTGGACGGCTGGGCCCCAGCCCCAGCCCATGTGCTCATGCATACGGCAAAGTCTGGTGTAAAACTGCGAGTGTGGAGTCACGGTGACCACATGGCCGGCCCCTGAGCTCTGTTTTGCACGCCTGCTTCCTGTTCAGGAAAAGCAGGGTTAATTTTAGACCTCAGAGGACGCAGAGGACGACGCAGGAGATAGATGGGGGGCTTGGGGGCCTCTCCCCCTCCTTCCCCACTGTCTCTAACTCCTGGGCCACCCTCTTCCTGCCACCTCTTAGGATCTGTGGCACCTTCTGAAACTCTCTTGTCCTTGGCTGTGTACCTCTGGTCCCTCTGGCCCGTGTCGCTGTGCTCAGCTCCTGCCCTGCCTTCCAGCCTCGCCTTGCTCAGTACCTATTTCCTGAACTGGGCTCTGGTCTACCCTGCACCCCGCACCCCAAAGCTGCAGGCGGTCCACACCCTGCCCAGATCCCGGACCCCTGGCCTGGACTGAACCCTGGAGTCACTTGTGTGGCCAAGCGAGAAAGTGACATCCATGAGAAAAGTATCCCATCTCTCCGGTCACCTTCCGCCTCTTTGGTCACCTCAGAGCAAAGTGTGCACAGCAATGAGAACGCAGAGCAGCACACAGTAGGCCTCAGGAAACTGTAGGTTCAAGAAACACAGAAGAGGGTTGGGGGTGTGGGACTGTGGCATGAGGCCCTGGGTTCTGTCCCCAGCACCACCAAAATAAATGAATGACAAATAAATCCACAAACCCACAGAAGTAGAAGCTCCAGCAAGGTCAGGGAGCAGCAGCAGCAGCTGGGGTGGGGTGGCCGGGCAGCAGGAGTCCCTGGAGTCTTCTGGAAACCAAAGGTTCCAGGTTCCAATGCTTCTGGGCTTGGTTGGAGTTTGTTTGTTTTTGGGGTTTTAGCGATGCTGGGGAACCGAACCCAGGACCTCGCATCTGCTGGGCAGACACTCTCCCGCTGAGCTACGTCCTCAGCCCCAGATTTCAATAGCGCTTAGGGACAGACAAACAAGCAAAAGGGCCATGTGCACTAACTGTGTGCTCCACACCAACCCAGGGCCTCCTCCATCTCCTCCTCCATCTCCATCTCCTCCTCCATCTCCTCCTCCTCCTCCATCTCCTCCTCCTCCTCCATCTCCTCCTCCTCCATCTCCTCCTCCTCCATCTCCTCCTCCTCCATCTCCATCTCCTCCTCCATCTCCTCCATCTCCTCCATCTCCTCCATCTCCTCCTCCTCCTCCTCTTCCATCTCCTCCTCCTCCTCCTCCTCCTCCATCTCCTCCTCCTCCATCTCCTCCATCTCCTCCTCCTCCTCCATCTCCTCCATCTCCTCCTCCTCCTCCTCCATCTCCTCCTCCTCCATCTCCTCCATCTCCTCCTCCTCCTCCTGCTCCATCTCCTCCTCCATCTCCTCCTCCTCCATCTCCTCCTCCTCCTCCTCCATCTCCTCCTCCTCCTCCATCTCCTCCTCCATCTCCTCCTCCTCCTCCTCCATCTCCTCCTCCTCCTCCATCTCCTCCTCCTCCATCTCCTCCATCTCCTCCTCCTCCTCCATCTCCTCCATCTCCTCCTCCTCCTCCTCCATCTCCTCCTCCTCCTCCTCCATCTCCATCTCCTCCTCCATCTCCTCCTCCTCCATCTCCTCCTCCTCCATCTCCTCCTCCTCCTCCATCTCCTCCTCCTCCATCTCCTCCTCCTCCTCCTCCTCCTCCATCTCCTCCTCCTCCTCCTCCATCTCCATCTCCTCCTCCATCTCCTCCTCCATCTCCTCCTCCTCCATCTCCTCCTCCTCCATCTCCTCCTCCTCCATCTCCTCCACCTTCTCCTTCTCTCTCTCTCTCTCTCTCTCCCTCTCTCTCTCTGCAGTGCTGAGGGTCACACCCAGGGCCACATGCTAGGCAAGTGCTCTATGACTCAGCTACATCTCAGTCCCCAATGCTTCTTTGGGGTCCCCCCCACCCCACTTCAGAACATCCAAAGCCCCGAGGGTCTGGGACTTCTCAGCCACGGCTCGGTTGTGCCTCGACCTCCCATGAGCAAGAAGACTTGTTTACTTTCTCTAGAACCAGTGGCTCCCACATTTGTACCTTCTCTTTATTTAAAAAAAATTGTTTTTGAATTATTGTACATCAG